>NW_026737926.1:0-29416 GCF_949786415.1 Peromyscus eremicus
GTGCTTCCTACACACACGGCCATATCTAGTTCAATTCTGCTTAGGAACCTGACAAGATCAGTAGATCCTCTTCAGTCCAATACACTGTGCTTGCTGGGAACAGACGCCAGTGCTATTTGTCCTGTGTATGGTAATGGCAGCGCAATAGTGACTCTTCTTACCATAAAACAACTCTTGCTCGTAGTACCAGAAACTGCATGTGATTCAACTCCATTTAATACTGGGAAACAAACGCTAGCTTGCCTTACAAGAAACACACTCTGCTTTAGAGAAAAGATCACTCTTCTACTCTACTGTGATTCCTATAGGGCCAGAACAGTGAGCTTGCTCAGAACAAAAGAACTGTGCTTCCTACACACGGGCCATATCTAGTTCAACTCTGCTTAGGACACTGACAAGAACAGTAGCTTCTCTTCAGTCCGATACACTGTACTTACTGGGAACAGACGCGAGAGCTATTTGCACTGTGGATGGCATTGGGAGCGCAATAGTGACTTTCCTTACCATTAAACAACTATTGCTCCTAGGACCTGAAACTGCATCTGATTCAACTCCATTTAGGACTGGGAAACAAATGCTAGCTTGCCTTACATGAAACACACTCTGCTTTTGAGAAAAGAGCACTCTTCTACTCTACTGTGTTTCCTATGGGGTCCGAACAGTGAGTTTGCTCTGAACAAAAGAACTGTGCTTCCTACACACACGTGCCATATCTAGTTCAACTCTGCTTAGGAAACTGACAAGAACAGGAGCTCCTCTTCAGTCCAATACTCTGTACTTGCAGGGAGCAGACGCGAGTGCTATTTGCACTGTGTATGGCAATGGGAGCACAAAAGTGACTCTTCATACAAGAAAACAAATCTTGCTCGTAAGACAAAAAAACTGCATGTGACTCAAATCCATTTAGGACTGGGAAACAAACGCAAGCTCGCCTTACAAGAAACACACTCTGCTTTTGAGAAAAGAGCACTCTTCTACTCTACTGTGTTTCCTATAAGGCCAGAACAGTGAGCTTGCTCAGAACAAAAAACTGTGCTTCCTACACACACGGCCATATCTAGTTCAATTCTGCTTAGGAACCTGAGAAGAACAGTAGATCCTCTTCAGTCCAATATACTGTACTTGCTGCGAACAGACGCCAGTGCTATTTGTCCTGTGTATGGCAATGGCAGCGTAATAGTGGCTCTTCTTACCAGAAAACAACTCTTGCTCGTAGTACCAGAAACTGCATGGGATTCAACTCCATTTAGGACTGGGAAACAAACGCTAGCTCGCCTTACAAGAAACACACTCTGCTTTAGAGAAAAGAGCACTCTTCTACTCTACTGTGTTTCCTATGGGGTCCAAACAGTGAGCTTGCTCAGAACAAAAGAACTGTGCTTCGTACACACACGGATCATTTCTAGTACAACTCTGCTTAGGAAACTGACAAGAAAAGTAGCACCTATTTAGTCCAATACACTGTACTTGCTGGGAACAGACGCGAGTGCTATTTGCACTCTGAATGGCAAAGGGAGCACAATGTGACTTTCCTTACCAGAAAACAACTCTTGTTCGTAGGACCAGAAAATGCATGTGATTCAACTCCATTTAGGACTAGGAAACAAACGCTAGCTCACCTTACAAGAAACACACTCTGCTTTTGAGAAAAGAGCACTCTTCTACTCTACTGTGTTTCCTATGGGGTCCGAACAGTGAGCTTGCACAGAACAAAAGACCTGTGATTCCTACACACACGGCCATATCTAGTTCAATTCTGCTTAGGAACCTGACAAGAACAGTAGATCCTCTTCAGTCCAATACACTGTATTGCTGGGAACAGACGCCAGTGCTATTTGTCCTGTGTATGTCAATGGCAGCGCAATAGTGACTATTCTTACCAGAAAACAACTCTTGCTCGTAGTACCAGAAACTGCATGTGATTCCACTCCATTTATGACTGGGAAACAAACTCTAGCTCGCCTTACAAGAAACACACTCTGCTTTAGAGAAAAGAGCACTCTTCTACTGTACTGTTTTTCCTATGGGGGCCGAACAGCGAGGTTGCTCTGAACAAAAGATCTCTGCTTCCTACACACACTGCCATATCTAGTTCAATTCTGCTTAGGAACCTGACAAGAACAGTAGCTCCTCTTCAGTCCAATACACTGTACTTGCTGGGAACAGACGCCAGTGCTATTTGTCCTGTGTATGGCAATGGCAGCGCAATAGTGACTCTTCTTACCAGAAAACAACTCTTGCTCTTAGTACCAGAAACTGCATGGGATTCAACTCCATTTAGGACTGGGAAACAAACACTAGCTCGCCTTACAAGAAACACACTCTGCTTTAGAGAAAAGAGCACTCTTCAACTCTACTGTGTTTCCTATGGGGTCAAAACAGTGAGCTTGCTCAGAACAAAAGAACTGGGCTTCCTACACACATGGATCATATATAGTTCAACTCTGCTTAGGAAACTGACAAGAACAGTAGCCCCTATTCAGTCCAATACACTGTACTTGCTGGGAACAGACGCCAGTGCTATTTACACTGTGTATGGCAATAGGAGCACAATAGTGACTTTCCTTACCAGAAAACAACTCTTGATCGTAGGCCCAGAAACTGCATGTGACTCAACTCCATTTAGGACTGGGAAATAAACGCGAGCTCGCCTTACAAGAAACAAACTCTGCTTTAGAGAAAAGAGCACTCTTCTACTGTACTGTGTTTCCTATAGGGCCAGAACAGTGAGCTTGCTCAGAACATAATAACTGTGCTTCCTAAACACACGGGCCATATCTAGTTCAACTCTGCTTAGGAAACTGACAAGAACAGTAGCTCCTCTTCAGTCCGATACACTGTACTTGCTGGGAAAAGAAGCGAGTGCTATTTGCACTGTGTATGGCAAAGGGAGCGCAATAGTGACTTTCCTTACCAGAAAACAACTCTTGCTCGTACGACCAGAAACTGGATGTGATTCAACTCCGTTTAGGACTGGGAAACAAATGCTAGCTCGCCTTACATGAAACACACTCTGCTTTTGAGAAAAGAGCACTCTTCTACTCTAATGTGTTTCCTATGGGGTCCGAACAGTGTGCTTGCTCAGAACAAAAGATCTGTGCTTCCTACACACATGGGCCATATCTAGTTCAACTCTGCTTAGGAAACTGACGAGAACAGTAGCTCCTCTTCAGTCCGATACACTGTACTTGGTGGGAACAGATGCGAGTGCTCTTTGCACTGTGTGTGGCAATGGGAGCGCAATAGTGACTTTCCTTACTAGAAAACAACTCTTGCTCATAGGACCACAAACTGCATGTGATTCAACTCCATTTATGACTGGGAAACAAATGCTAGCACGCCTTAAAAGAAACATACTCTGCTTTAGAGAGAAGAGCACTCTTGTACTCTACTGTGTTTCCTATGGGGTCCGAACAGTGAGCTTGCTCAGAACAAAGAACTGTGCTTCCTACACACATGGACCATATCTAGTTCAACTCTGCTTAGGAAACTGACACGAACAGTTGCTCCTATTCAGTCCAATACACTGTACTTGCTGGGAACAGAGGCGAGTGCTATTTGCACTGTGTATGGCAATGGGAGTGCAATAGTGACTTTCCTTACCAGAAAACAACTCTTGCTCGTAGGACCAAAAACTGCATGTGACTCAACTCCATTTAGGACTGGAAAACAAACGCTAGCTCGCCTTAGAAGAAACACACTCTGCTTTAGAGAAAAGAGCACTCTTCTACTCTACTGTGTTTCCTATAGGGCCAGAACAGTGAGCTTGCTCAGAACATAGTAACTGTGCTTCCTAAACAAACGGGCCATATCTAGTTTAACTCTGCTTAGGAAACTGACAAGAACAGTAGCTCCTCTTCAGTCCGATACACTGTACTTGCTGGGAACAGACGCGAGTGCTATTTGCACTGTGTATGGCAAAGGGAGCGCAATAGTGACTTTCCTTACCAGAAAACAACTCTTGCTCATAGGACCAGAAACTGCATGTGATTCAACTCCATTTAGGACTGGGAAATAAACGATAGCTTGCCTTACAAGAAACACACTCTGCTTTTGAGAAAAGAGCACTCTTCTACTCTACTGTGTTTCCCATGGGGTCCAAACAGTGAGCTTGCTCAGAAAAAAAGAACTGTGCTTCCTACACACACGGACCATATGTAGTTCAACTCTGCCTAGGAAACTGATAAGAACAGTAGTTCCTATTCAGTCCAATACACTGTACTTGCTGGGAACAGACGCGAATGCTATTTGTCCTGTGTATGGCAAAGGGAGCGCAATAGTGACTTTCCTTACCAGAAAACAACTCTTGCTCGTAGGAGCACAAACTGCATGTGATTCAACTCCATTTAGGACTGGGAAACAAACGCTAGCTTGCCTTACAAGAAACACACTCTGCTTTTGAGAAAAGAGCACTCTTCTATTCTACTGTGTTTCCTATGGGGTCCAAACAGTGAGCTTGCTCAGAACAAAAGAACTGTGCTTCCTACACACATGGACCATATCTAGTTCAACTCTGCTTAGGAAACTGACAAGAACAGTAGCTCCTATTCAGTCCAATACACTGTGCTTGATGGGATCAGACGCGAGTGCTATTTGCACTGTGTATGGCATTTGGAGCTCAATAGTGACTCTTCTTACCAGAAAACAACTCTTACTCGTAGGACCAAAAACTGCCTGTGACTCAACTCCATTTAGGACTGGGAAACAAACGCGAGCTCGCCTTACAAGAAATACACTCTGCTTTAGAGAAAATAGCACTCTTCTACTATACTGTTTTTCCTATAGGGCCAGAACAGTGAGCTTGCTCAGAACATAATAACTGTGCTTCCAACAAACACGGGCCATATCTAGTTCAACTCTGCTTAGGAAACTGACACGAAGAGTAGCTCCTCTTCAGTCCAATACACTGTATTGCTGGGAACAGACACGAGTGCTATTTGCACTGTGTATGGCAATGAGCGCAATAGTGACTTTCCTTACCCAAAACAACTCTTGCTCGTAGGACCACAAACTGCATGTGATTCAACTCCATTTAGGACTGGGAAACAAATGCTAGCTCGCCTTACATGAAACACACTCTGCTTTTGAGAAAAGAGCACTGTTCTTCTCTACTGTGTTTCCTAAGGGGTCCGAACAGTGAGCTTGCTCAGAACAAAAGAACTGTGCTTCCTACACACATGGCCATATCTAGTTCAATTCTGCTTAGGAACCTGACAAGAACAGTAGATCCTCTTCAGTCCAATACACTGTACTTGCTGCGAACAGACGCCAGGGCTATTTGTCCTGTGTATGGCAATTGCAGCACAATAGTGACTCTTCTTACCAGAAAACAACTCTTGCTCGTAGTACCAGAAAATGCATGGGATTCAACTCCATTTAGGACTGTGAAACAAACGCTAGCTCGCCTTACAAGAAACACACTCTGCTTTAGAGAAAAGAGCACTCTTCTACTCCACTGTGTTTCCTATGGGCTCCAAACAGTGAGCTTGCTCAGAACAAAAGAACTGTGCTTCCTACACACACGGACAATATGTAGTTCAACTCTGCTTAGGAAACTGACTAGAACAGTAGCACCTATTCAGTCCAATACACTGTACTTGCTGGGAACAGACGCGAGTGCTCTTTGCACTGTGTATGGCAATCGGAGCGCAATGTGACTTTCATTACCAGAAAAAAACTCTTACTTGTAGGACAAAAAACTGTATGTGATTCAAATCCATTTAGGACTAGGAAACAAACGCTAGCTCGCCTTACAAGAAACACACTCTGCTTTAGAGAAAAGAGCACTCATTTACTCTACTGTGTTTCCTATAGGGCCAGAACAGTGAGCTTGCTCAGAACATAAGAACTGTGCTTCCTAAACACACGGGCCATATCTAGTTCAACTCTGCTTAGGAAACTGACAAGAACAGTAGCTCCTCTTCAGTCCGATACACTGTACTTGCTGGGAACAGACGCGAGTGCTATTTGTACTATGTATGGCAATGGGAGCGCAATAGTGACTTTCCTTACCAGAAAACAACTCTTTCTCGTAGGACCAGAAACTGCATGTGATTCAACTTCTTTTAGGACTGGGAAACAAACGCTAGCTCGCCTTACAAGAAACACACTCTGCTTTTGAGAAAAGAGCACTCTTCTTCTCTACTGTGTTTCCTATGGGGTCCGAACAGTGAGCTTGCTCAGAACAAAAGAACTGGGCTTCCTACACAAGGGACATATCTAGTTCAATTCTGCTGAGGAACCTGACAAGAACAGTAGATCCTCTTCAGTCCAATACACTGTACTTGCTGGGAACAGACGCGAGTGATATTTGCACTGTGTATGGAATTTGGAGCACAATAGTGACTCTTCTTACCAGAAAACATCTCTTGCTCATAGGACCAAAAACTGCATGTGACTCAACTCCATTTAGGACTGGGAAATAAACGTGAGCTCGCCTTACAAGAAACACACTCTGCTTTAGAGAAAAGAGCACTCTTCTACTGAACTGTGTTTCCTATAGGGCCAGAACAGTGAGCTTGCTCAGAACATAATAACTGTGCTTCCTAAACATACAGGCAATATCTAGTTCAACTCTGCTTAGAAAACTGACAAGAACAGTAGCTCCTCTTCAGTGCGATACACTGTACTTGCTGGGAAAAGACGCGAGTGCTATTTGCACTGTTTATGGCAAAGGGAGCGCAATAGTGACTTTCCTTACCAGAAAACAACTCTTGCTCGTAGGACCAGAAACTGCATGTGATTCAACTCCATTTAGGACTGGGAAACAAACGCTAGCTTGCCTTACAAAAAACACACTCTGCTTTTCAGAAAAGAGCACTCTTCTACTCTACTGTGTTTCCTAGGTTGTCCGAACATTGAGCTTGCTCAGAACAAAAGAACTGTGCTTCCTACACACACGGTCATATCTAGTTCAATTGTGCTTAGGAACCTGACAAGAACAGTAGATCCTCTTCAGTCCAATACACTGTGCTTGCTGGGAACAGACGCCAGTGCTATTTGTCCTGTGTATGGCAATGGCAGCGCAATAGTGACTATCCTTACCGTAAAACAACTCGTGCACGTAGGACCAGAAACTGCATGTGATTCCACTCCATTTAGGACTGGGAAACAAACGCTAGCTCGCCTTACAAGAAACACACTCTGCTTTAGAGAAAAGAGCACTCTTCTACTCTACTGTGTTTCCTATAGGGCCAGAACAGTGAGCTTGCTCAGAACAAATGAACTGTGCTTCCTAGACACACGGGCCATATCTAGTTCAACTCTGCTTAGGAAACTGACAAGAACAGTAGCTCCTATTCAGTCCAATACACTGTACTTGCTGGGAACAGACGGGAGTGCTATTTGCACTGTGTATGGCAATAGGAGTGCAATAGTGACTTTCCTTACCAGAAAACAACTCTTGCTTGTAGGACCACAAACTGCATGTTATTCAACGCCATTTAGGACTGGGAAACAAATGCTAGCTCGCCTTAAAAGAAACACACTCTGCTTTTAAGAAAAGAGCACTCTTCTACTCTACTGTGTTTCCTATGGGGTCCAAACAGTGAGCTTGCAAAGAACAAAAGAACTGTGCTTCCTACACACGTGGACCATATCTAGTTAAACTCTGCTGAGGAAACTGACAAGAACAGTAGCTCCTATTCAGTCCAATACACTGTACTTGCTGGGAACAGACGCGAGTGATATTTGCACTGTGTATGGCATTTGGAGCACAATAGTGACTCTTCTTACCAGAAAACATCTCTTGCTCATAGGACCAAAAACTGCATGTGACTCAACTCCATTTAGGACTGGGAAATAAACGTGAGCTCGCCTTACAAGAAACACACTCTACTTTAGAGAAAAGAGCACTCTTCTACTGTACTGTGTTTCCTATAAGGCCAGAACAGTGAGCTTGCTCAGAACATAATAACTGTGCTTCCTAAACAGACAGGCAATATCTAGTTCAACTCTGCTTAGGAAATTGACAAGAACAGTAGCTCCTCTTCAGTGAGATACACTGTACTTGCTGGGAAAAGACGCGAGTGCTATTTGCACTGTGTATGGCAATGGGAGCGCAATATTGACTTTCCTTACCAGAAAACAACTCTTGCTCATAGGACAAAAAACTGCATGTGATTCAACTCCATTTAGGACTGGGAAACAAACGCTAGCTTGCCTTACAAAAAACACACTCTGCTTTTCAGAAAAGAGCACTCTTGTACTCTACTGTGTTTCCTATGGTGTCCGAACATTGAGCTTGCTCAGAACGAAAGAACTGTGCTTCCTACACACACGGCCATATCTAGTTCAATTGTGCTTAGGAAACTGACAAGAACTGTAGCTCCTATTCAGTCCAATACACTGTACTTGCTGGGAACAGACGCGAGTGCTCTTTGCACTGTGTATGGCAATCGGAGCGCAATGTGACTTTCCTTACCAGAAAACAACTCTTGTTTGTAAGAAAAGAAACTGCATGTGATTCAACTCCATTTAGGACTAGGAAACAAGCGCTAGCTCGCCTTACAAGAAACACACTCTGCTTTTGAGAAAAGAGCACTCTTCTACTCTACTGTGTTTCCTATGGGGTCCGAACAGTGAGCTTGCTCAGAACAAAAGAACTGTGCTTCCTACACACACGGCCATATCTAGTTCAATTCTGCATAGGAAACTGACAAGAACAGTAGATCCTCTTCAGTCCAATACACTGTACTTGCTGGGAACAGACGCCAGTGCTATTTGTCCTTTGTATGGCAATGCGAGCGCAATAGCGAATATTCTTACCATAAAACAACTCTTCCTCGTAGGACCACAAACTGCATGTGATTCAAGTCCATTTAGGACTGGGAAACAAACGCTCGCCTTACAAGAAACACACTCTGCTTTTGAGAAAAAAGCACTCTTCTACTCTACAGTGTTTCCTATGTGGTCCGAACAGTGAGCTTGCTCAGAACAAAAGAACTGTGCTTCCTAAACACACGGCCATATCTAGTTCAATTCTGTTTAGGAACCTGACAAGAACAGTAGATCCTCTTCAGTCCAATACACTGTACTTGCTGGGAACAGATGCCAGTGCTATTTGTCCTGTGTATGGCAATGGCAGCACAATAATGACTATTCTTACCATAAAACAACTCTTGCTCGTAGGACAGGAAACTGCATGTGATTCCACTCCATTTAAGACTGGGAAACAAACACTAGCTCGCCTTACAAGAAACACACTCTGCTTTTGAGAAAAGAGCACTCTTCTACTCTACTGTGTTTCCTATGGGGTCCAAAGAGTGAGCTTGCTCAGAACAAAAGAACTGTGCTTCCTACACACATGGACCATATCTAGTTCAGCTCTGCTTAGGAATCTCACAAGAACAGTAGCTCCTATTCAGTCTAATACACTGTACTTGCTGGGAACAGACGCGAGTGCTATTTGCACTGTGTATGGCATTTGGAGCACAATAGTGACTCTTCTTACCAGAAAACAACTCTTGCTCATAGGACAAAAAACTTCATGTGACTCAACTCCATTTAAGGTCAGAGAAACAAACTCTAGCTCGCCTTACAAGAAACACTCTGCTTTTGAGAAAAGAGCACTCTTCTACTCTACTGTGTTTCCTATAGGGCCAGAACAGTGAGCTTGCTCAGAACAAATGAACTGTGCTTCCTAGACACACGGGCCATATCTAGTTCAACTCTGCTTAGGAAACTGTGAAGAACAGTAGCTCCTCTTCAGTCCAGTACACTGTACTTGCTGGGAACAAACGCATGTGCTATTTGCACTGTGTATGGCATTGAGAGCACAATAGTGACTTTCTTTACCAGAAAACAACTCTTGCCCGTAGGACCACAAACAGCATGTGATTCAATGCCATTTAGGATTGGGAAACAAATGCTAGCTCGCCTTACAAGAAACACACTCTGCTTTTGAGAAAAGAGCACTCATCTACTCTTCTGTGTTTCCTATGGGGTCCGAAAATTGAGCTTGCTCAGAACAAAAGAACTGTGCTTCCTACACACACGGCCATATTTAGTTCAATTCTGCTTAGGAACCTGACAAGAACAGTAGATCCTCTTCAGTCCAATACACTGTACTTACTGGGAACAGACGCCAGTGCTATTTGTCCTGTGTATGGCAATGGCAGCACAATAGTGACTCTTCTTACCAGAAAACAACTCTTGCTCGTAGTACCAGAAACTGCATGTGATTCAACGCCATTTAGGACTGGGAAACAAACGCTAGCTCGCCTTACAAAAACACACTCTGCTTTTGAGAAAAGAGCACTCTTCTACTCTACTGTGTTTCCTAGGGGTCCAAACAGTGAGCTTGCTCAGAACAAAAGAACTGTGCTTCCTACACACACGGCCATATCTAGTTCAATTCTGCTTAGGAACCTGACAAGAACAGTAGATCCTCTTCAGTCCAATACACTGTACTGGCTGCGAACAGAGGCCAGTGCTATTTGTCCTGTGTATGGCAATGGCAGCACAATAATGACTCTTCTTACCAGAAAACAACTCTTGCTCGTAGAACCAGAAACTGCATGGGATTCAACTCCATTTAGGACTGCGAAACAAACGCTAGTTCGCCTTACAAGAAACACACTCTGCTTTAGAGAAAAGAGCACTCTTCTACTCTACTGTGTTTCCTATGGGGTCCAAACAGTGAGCTTGCTCAGAACAAAAGAACTGTGCTTCCTACACACACGGACCATATGTAGTTCAACTCTGCTTAGGAAACTGACAATAACAGTAGCACCTATTCAGTCCAATACACTGTACATGCTGGGAACAGACGCGAGTGCCCTTTGCACTGTGTATGGCAATCCGAGCGCAATGTGAATTTCATTACCAGAAAACAACTCTTGTTCGTAGGACCAGAAACTGCATGTGACTCAACTCCATTTAAGACTAGGAAACAATCGCTAGCTCGCCTTACAAGAAACACACTCTGCTTTAGAGAAAAGAGCACTCTTCTACTCTACTGTGTTTCCTATGGGGTCCGAACAGTGAGCTTGCTCAGAACAAAAGAACTGTGCTTCCTACAAACACGGATCATATCTAGTTCAACTCTGCTTAGGAAACTGACAAGAACAGTAGCACCTATTCAGTCCAATACACTGTACTTGCTGGGAACAGACGCGAGTGCTATTTGCACTGTGTTTGGCAATGGGAGCACAATGTGACTTTCCTTACCAGAAAACAACTCTTGTTCCTAGGACCTGAAACTGCATGTGATTCAACTCCATTTAGGACTAGGAAACAAACGCTACCTCGCCTTACAAGAAACACACACTGCTTTTGAGAAAAGAGCACTCTTCTACTCTACTGTGATTCCTATAAGGTCCGAAGAGTGAGCTTCTCCGAACGAAAGAACTGTGCTTCCTACACACACGGCCATATCTAGTTCAATTCTGCTTAGGAACCTGACAAGAACAGTAGATCATCTTCAGTCCAATACAATATACTTGCTGGGAACAGACGCCAGTGCTATTTTTCCTGTGTATGGCAAAGGCAGCAAAATAGTGACACTTCTTACCATAAAACAACTCTTGCTCGTAGGACCTGAAACTGCATATGATTCAACTCCATTTAAGACTGGGAAACAAACGCTAGCTCGCCTTACAAGAAACACAGTCTGCATTAGAGAAAAGAGCACTCTTCTACTCTACTGTGTTTCCTATGGGGTCCGAACAGTGAGCTTGCTCAGAACAAAAGAACTGTGCTTCCTACAAACACGGATCATATCTAGTTCAACTCTGCTTAGGAAACTGACAAGAACAGTAGCACCTATTCAGTCCAATACACTGTACTTGCTGGGAACAGACGCGAGTGCTATTTGCACTGTGTTTGGCAATGGGAGCACAATGTGACTTTCCTTACCAGAAAACAACTCTTGTTCCTAGGACCTGAAACTGCATGTGATTCAACTCCATTTAGGACTAGGAAACAAACGCTACCTCGCCTTACAAGAAACACACACTGCTTTTGAGAAAAGAGCACTCTTCTACTCTACTGTGATTCCTATAAGGTCCGAAGAGTGAGCTTCTCCGAACGAAAGAACTGTGCTTCCTACACACACGGCCATATCTAGTTCAATTCTGCTTAGGAACCTGACAAGAACAGTAGATCATCTTCAGTCCAATACAATATACTTGCTGGGAACAGACGCCAGTGCTATTTTTCCTGTGTATGGCAATGGCAGCAAAATAGTGACACTTCTTACCATAAAACAACTCTTGCTCGTAGGACCTGAAACTGCATATGATTCAACTCCATTTAAGACTGGGAAACAAACGCAAGCTCGCCTTACAAGAAACACAGTCTGCATTAGAGAAAAGAGCATTCTTCTACTCTACTGTGTTTCCTATGGGGTCCGAACAGTGAGCTTGCTTAGAACAAAAAAAACTGTTCTTCCTACACACACGGCCATATCTATTTCAAGTCTACTTAAGAACCTGACGAGAACAGTAGATCCTCTTCAGTCCAATACACTGTACTTGCTGCGCACAGACGCCAGTGCCATTTGCCCTTTGTATTGCAATGGCAGCGCAATAGTGACTCTTCTTACCAGAAAACAACTCTTGCTCGTAGTACCAGAAACTGCATGGGATTCAACTCCACTTAGGACTGGGAAACAAACGCTAGTTCGCCTTACAAGAAACACACTCTGCTTTTGAAAAAAAGCACTCTTCTACTCCACTGTGTTTCCTATGGGGTACAAACAGTGAGCTTGCTCAGAACAAAAGAACTGTGCTTCCTACACACATGGACCATATCAAGTTCAACTCTGCTTAGGAAACTGACAAGAACAGTAGCTCCTATTCAGTCCAATACACTGTACTTGCTGGGAACAGACGGGAGTGCTATTTGCATTGTATAAGGCATTTGGAGCGCAATAGTGACTCTTCTTACCAGAAAACAACTCTTGCTCATAGTACCAAAAACTTCATGTGACTCAACTCCATTTAGGACTGGGAAACAAATGCGAGCTCACCTTACAAGAAACACACTCTGCTTTAGAGAAAAGAGCACTCTTCTACTCTACTGTGTTTCCTATAGGGCCAAAACAGTGAGCTTGCTCAGAACATAAGAACTGTGCCTCCTACACACACGGGCCATATCTAGTTCAACTCTGCTTAGGACACTGACAAGAACAGTAGCTCCTCTTCAGTCCAATACACTGTATTTGCTGGGAACAGACGCATGGGCTATTTGCACTGTGTATGGCAATGGGAGCGCAATAGTGACTTTCCTTACCAGAAAACAACTCTTGATCGTAGGACTAGAAACTGCATGTGATTCCACTCCATTTATGACTGGGAAACAAATGCTAGCTCGCCTTACAAGAAACACACTCTGCTTTAGATAAAAGAGCACTCTTCTACTCTACTGTGTTTCCTATGGGGTCCAAACAGTGAGCTTGCTCAGAAGAAAAGAACTGTGCTTCCTACACACACGGACCATATCTAGTTCAACTCTGGTTAGTAAACTGACAAGAACAGTAGCTCCTATTCAGTCCAATACACTGTACTTGCTGGGAAAAGTCACGAGTGCTATTTGCCTTGTGTAGGGCAATGGGAGCGCAATAGTGACTTTCCTTACCAGAAAACAACTCTTGTTCCTAGGACCAGAAACTGCATGTGATACCACTCCATTTAAAACTAGGAAACAAACGCTAGCTCGCCTTACAAAAACACACTCCTCTTTTGAGAAAAGAGCACTCTTCTACTCTACTGTGTTTCCTATCGTGTCCGAACAGTGAACTTGCTCAGAAGAAAAGAACTTTGCTTCCTACACACAAGGCCATATCTAGTTCAATTCTGCTGAGGAACCTGACAAGAACAGTAGATCCTCTTCAGTCCAATACACTGTACTTGCTGCGCACAGACGCCAGTGCTATTTGTCCTGTGTTTGGCATTGGCAGTGCAATAGTGATTCTTCCTACCATAAAACAACTCTTGCTCGTAGGACCAGAACCTGCTTGTGATTCAACTCCATTTAGGACTGGCAAACAAACGCTAGCTCGCCTTACAAGAAACACACTCTGCTTTGGAGAAAAGAGCACTCTTCTACTCCACTGTGTTTCCTATAGGGCCAGAACAGTGAGCTTGCTCAGAACAAAAGAACTGTGCTTCCTACACACACGGCCATATCTAGTTCAATTCTGCATAGGAACCTGACAAGAACAGTAGATCCTCTTCAGTCCAATACACTGTACTTGCTGGGAACAGACGCCAGTGCTATTTGTCCTGTGTATGGCAATGGCAGCACAATAGTGACTCTTCTTACCATAACTAACTGTTGCTCGTAGGACTAGAAACTGCATGTGATTCAACTCGATTTAGGACTGGGAAACCAATGCTAGCTCACCTTACATGAAACACACTCTGCTTTTGAGAAAAGAGCACTCTTCTACTCTACTGTGTTTCCTACAGGGCCAGAACAGTGAACTTGCTCAGAACATAAGAACTGTGCTTCCTACACACACGGGCCATATCTAGTTCAACTCTGCTTAGGAAACTGACAGGAACAGTAGCTCCTCCTCAGTGTGATACACTGTACTTGCTGGGAACAGACGCAAGAGCTATTTGCACTGTGTATGGCAAGTAGAGCGCAATAGTGACTTTCCTTACCAGAAAACAACTCTTGCTTGTAGGACCAGAAACTGCATGTGATTCAACTCCATTTAGGACTGAGAAAGAAACGCTAGCTCGCCTTACAAGAAACATACTCTGCTTTTGAGAAAAGAGCACTCTTCTACTCTACTGTGTTTCCTATGATGTCTGAACAGTGAGCTTGCTCAGAACAAAAGAATGGTGCTTCCTACACACATCGACCATATCTAGTTCAACTCTGCTTAGGAAACTGACAAGAACAGTAGCTCCTCTTCAGTCCAATACACTGTACTTGCGGGGAAGAGACGCGAGTGCTATTTGCACTGTGTATGGCAATTGGAGCACAATAGTGACTCGTCTTACCAGAAAACAACTCTTGCTCGTAGGACAAAAAACTGCATGTGACTCAACTCCATTTAGGTCTGGGAAACAAACGGTAGCTCACCTTACAAGAAACACACTCTGCTTTTGAGAAAAGAGCACTCTTCTACTCTACTGTGTTTCCTATGGGGTCCGAACAGTGAGCTTTCTCAGAGCAAAAGAACTGTGCTTCCTACACACACAGCCATATCTTGTTCAATTCTGCTTAGGAACCTGACAAGAACAGTAGCTCCACTTCAGTCCAATACTCTGTACTGCTGGTAACAGAAGCCAGTGCTCTTTGTCCTGTGTATGGCAATGGCAGCGCAATAGTAACTATTCTTATCATAAAACAACTCTTGCTCGTAGGACCAGAAACTGCATGTGATTCAACTTATTTTGGGCCGGGATACAAACGCTAGCTCACCTTACAAGAAACACAATTTGCTTTAGAGAAAAGAGCACTCTTCTACTCTACTGTGTTTCCTATAGGGCCAGAACAGTGAGCTTGCTCAGAACAAAAGAACTGTGCTTCCTACACACGGGCCATATCTAGTTCAACTCTGCTTAGGAAACTGACAAGAACAGTAGCTCCTCTTCAGTCCGATACACTGTACTTGCTGGGAACAGACGCGAGTGCTATTTGCACTGTGTATGGCAATGGGAGCGCAATAGTGACTTTCCTTACCAGAAAACAACTCTTGCTCGTAGGACCAGAAACTGCATGTGATTCAACTCAGTTTAGGACTGGGAAACAAATGCTAGCTCGCCTTACATGAAACACTCTCTGCTTTTGAGAAAAGAGCACTCTTCTACTCTACTGTGTTTCCTATGGGGTCCAAACAGTGAGCTTGCTCAGAACAAAGAACTGTGCTTCCTAAACACATGGACCATATCTAGTTCAACTCTGCTTAGGAAACTGACAAGAACAGTAGCTCCTCTTCAGTCCGATACACTGTACTTGCTGGGAACAGACGCGAGTGCTATTTGCACTGTGTATGGCAAAGGGAGCGCAATAGTGACTTTCCTTACCAGAAAATAACTCTTGCTCGTAGGACCAGAAACTGCATGTGATTCAACTGCATTTAGGACTGGGAAAAAAATGATAGCTTGCCTTACAAAAAACACACTCTGCTTTTGAGAAAAGAGCACTCTTCTACTGTACTGTGTTTCCTATAGGGCCAGAACAGTGAGCTTGCTCAGAGCATAAGAACTGTGCTTTCTACACACACGGTCCTTATCTAGTTCAACTCTGCTTAGGAAACTGACAAGAACAGTAGCTCCTCTTCAGTCCGATACACTGTACTTGCTGGGAACAGACGCGAGTGCTATTTGCACTGTGTATGGCAATGGGAGCGCAATAGTTACTTTCCTTAGCAGAAAACAACTCTTGCTCGTAGGACGAGAAATTGCATGTGATTCAACTTCATTTAGGACTGGGAAACAAACGCTAGCTCGCCTTACAAGAAACACACTCTTCTTTTGAGAAAAGAGCATTCTTCTACTCTACTGTGTTTCCTAGGGGTCCGAAAAGTGATCTTGCTCAGAACAAAAGCACTGTGCTTCCTACACACACGGCCATATCTAGTTCAATTCTGCTTAGGAACCTGACAAGAACAGTAGATCCTCTTCAGTCCAATACACTGTACTTGCTGGGAACAGACGCCAGTGCTATTTGTCCTGTGTATGGCAATGGAAGCACAATAGTGACTATTCTTACCATAAAACAACTCTTGCTCGTAGAACCAGAAGCTGCATGTGATTCCACTCCATTTAGGACTGGGAAACAAACGCTAGCTCACCTTACAAGAAACACACTCTGCTTTTGAGAAAAGAGCACTCTTCTACTCTATGGTGTTTCCTATGGGGTCCAAACAGTGAGCTTGCTCAGAACAAAAGAACTGTGCTTCCTGCACACATGGACCATATCTAGTTCAACTCTGCTTAGGAAACTGACAAGAGCAGTAGCTCCTCTTCAGTACAATACACTGTACTTGCTGGGAACAGACGCGAGTGCTATTTGCACTGTGTATGGCATTTGGAGCGCAATAGTGACTCTTCTTACCAGAAAACAACTCTTGCTCGTAGGACCAAAACCTGTCTGTTACTCAACTCCATTTAGGAGTGGGAAACAAACGCGAGCTCGCCTTACAAGAAACACACTCTGCTTTAGAGAAAAGAGCACTCTTCTACTCTACTGTGTTTCCTATAGGGCCAGAAAAGTGAGCTTGCTCAGAACAAAAGAACTGTGCTTCCTACACACACGGGCCATATCTAGTTCAACTCTGCTTAGGAAACTGACAAGAACAGTAGCTCCTCTTCAGTCCAATACACTGTACTTGCTGGGAACAAACGGGAGTGCTATTTGCACTGTGTATGGCAATGAGAGCGCAATAGTGACTTTCCTTACCAGAATACAACTCTTGCTCATAGGACAAAAAACTGCATGTGACTCAACTCCATTTAGGACTGGGAAACAAACTCTAGCTCGCCTTACAAGAAACACACTCTGCATTTGAGAAAAGAGCAGTATTCTACTCTAATGTGTTTCCTATGGGGTCCAAACAGTGAGCTTGCTCAGAACAAAAGAACTGTGCTTCCTACACACACAGACCATATGTAGTTCAACTCTGCTTAGGAAACTGACAAGAACAGTATCTCCTCTTTAGTCCAATACACTGTACTTTCTGGGAACAGACGTGAGTGCTATTTGCACTGTGTATGGCAATGAGATCGCAATAGTGACTTTCCTTACCAGAAAACAACTCTTGCGCGTAGGATCAGAAACTGCATGTAATTCAACGCCATTTAGGACTGGGAAACAAATGCTAGCTCACCTTACAAGAAACGCACTCTGCTTTTGAGAAAAGAGCACTCTTCTACTCTACAGTGTTTCCTATGAGGTCCAAACAGTGAGCTTGCTCAGAACAAAAGAACTGTGCTTTTTACACACATGGACCATATCTAGCTCAACTCTGCTTATGAAACTGACAAGAACAGCAGCTCCTCTTCAGTCCAATACACTGTAATTGCTGGGAACAGACGCGAGTGCTATTTGCCCTGTGTATGGCAATGACAGCGCAATAGTGACTTTTTTTTTTACCAGAAAACAACTCTTGCTCGTAGGAACACAAACTGCATGTGATTCAACGCCATTTAGGACTGGGAAACAAATGCTAGCTCGCCTTACAAGAAACACTCTCTGCTTTTTAGAAAAGAGCACTCTTCTACTCTACTGTGTTTCCTATGGGGTCCAAACAGTGAGCTTGCTCAGAACAAAAGAACTGTGCTTCCTACACACATCGACCATATCTAGTTCAACTCTGCTTAGGAAACTGACAAGAACAGTAGCTCCTCTTCAGTCCAATACACTGTACTTGTGGGGAAGAGACGCGAGTGCTATTTGCACTGTGTATGGCAATTGGAGCACAATAGTGACTCGTCTTACCAGAAAACAACTCTTGCTCGTAGGACAAAAAACTGCATGTGACTCAACTCCATTTAGGTCTGGGAAACAAACGCTAGCTCACCTTACAAGAAACACACTCTGCTTTTGAGAAAAGAGCACTCTTCTACTCTACTGGGTTTCCTATGTGGTCCGAACAGTGAGCTTTCTCAGAACAAAAGAACTGTGCTTCCTACACACACAGCCACATCTAGTTGAATTCTGCTTAGGAACCTGACAAGAACAGTAGCTCCTCTTCAGTCCAATACACAGTACTGCTGGGAAGAGCAGCCAGTGCTCTTTGTCCTTTGTATGGCAATGGCAGCGCAATAGTGACTATTCTTATCATAAAACAACTCTTGCTCGTAGGACCAGAAACTGCATGTGATTCAACTCCATTTAGGACTGGGAAACAAACGCTAGCTCACCTTACAAGAAACACACTCTGCTTTTGAGAAAAGAGCACTCTTCTACTCTACTGTGTTTCCTATGGGGTCCAAACAGTGAGCTTTCTCAGAACAAAAGAACTGTGCTTCCTACACACACAGCCATATCTAGTTCAATTCTGCTTAGGAACCTGACAAGAATAGTAGCTCCTCTTCAGTCCAATACACTGTACTGCTGGGAACAGCAGCCAGTGCTCTTTGTCCTTTGTATGGCAATGGCAGCGCAATAGTGACTATTCTTATCATAAAACAACTCTTGCTCGTAGGACAGAAACTGCATGTGATTCCACTCCATTTAGGACTGGGAAACAAACGCTAGCTCGCCTTACCAGAAACACACTCTGCTTTAGAGAAAAGAGCACTCTTCTACTCTACTGTGTTTCCTATGGCTTCCAAACAGTGAGCTTGCTCAGAAAAAAAGTACTGTGCTTCCTACACAGAAGGACAATATGTAGTTCAACTCTGCTTAGGAAACTGACAAGAACAGTAGCTCCTATTCAGTCCAATACACTGTACTTGCTGGGAAAAGACGCGAGAGCTATTTGCACTGTGTATGGCAAAGGGAGCGCAATAGTGACTTTCCTTACCAGAAAACAACTCTTGTTCGTAGGACCAGAAACTGCATGTGATTCAACACCATTTAGGACTAAAAAACAAACGCTAGCTCGCCTTACAAGAACCACACTCTGCTTTTGAGAAAAGAGCACTCTTCTACTCTACTGTGTTTCCTATAGGGCCAGAACAGTGAGCTTGCTCAGAACATAAGAACTGTGCTTTCTACACACACGGTCCTTATCTAGTTCAACTCTGCTTAGGAAACTGACAAGAACAGTAGCTCCTCTTCAGTCCGATACACTGTACTTGCTGGGAACAGACGCGAGTGCTATTTGCACTGTGTATGCAATGGGAGCGCAATAGTTACTTTCCTTACCAGAAAACAACTCTTGCTCGTAGGAGCAGAAATTGCATGTGATTCAACTCCATTTAGGACTGGGAAACAAACGCTAGCTCGCCTTACAAGAAACACACTCTGCTTTTGAGAAAAGAGCACTCTTCTACTCTAATGTGTTTCCTAGGGGTCCGAAAAGTGATCTTGCTCAGAACAGAAGCACTGTGCTTCCTACACACACGGCCATATCTAGTTCAATTCTGCTTAGGAAACTGACAAGAACAGTAGATCCTCTTCAGTCCAATACACTGTACTTGCTGGGAACAGACGCCAGTGCTATTTGTCCTGTGTATGGCAATGGCAGCGCAATAGTGACTATTCTTACCATAAAACAACACTTGCTCGTAGAACCAGAAGCTGCATGTGATTCCACTCCATTTAGGACTGGGAAACAAATGCTAGCTCGCCTTACAAGAAACACACTCTGCTTTTGAGAAAAGAGCACTCTTCTACTCTATGGTGTTTCCTATGGGGTCCAAACAGTGAGCTTGCTCAGAACAAAAGAACTGTGCTTCCTACACACATGGACCATATCTAGTTCAACTCTGCTTAGGAAACTGACAAGAGCAGTAGCTCCTCTTCTGTCCAATACACTGTACTTGCTGGGAACAGACGCGAGTGCTATTTGCACTGTGTATGGCATTTGGAGCGCAATAGTGACTCTTCTTACCAGAAAACAACTCTTGCTCATAGGACCAAAAACTGTCTGTGACTCAACTCCATTTAGGACTAAGAAACAAACACGAGCTCTCCTTATAAGAAACACACTCTGCTTTAGAGAAAAGAGCACTCTTCTACTCTACTGTGTTTCCCATGGGGTCCAAACAGAGAGCTTGCTCAGAACAAAAGAACTGTGCTTCCTACACACACGGACCATATGTAGTTTAACTCTGCTTAGGAAACTGACAAGAACAGTAGCTCCTCTTCAGTCCAATACACTGTACTTGCTGGGAACAAACGGGAGTGCTATTTGCACTGTGTATGGCAATGAGAGCGCAATAGTGACTTTCCTTACCAGAAAACAACTCTTGCTCGTAGGACAAAAAACTGCATGTGACTCAACTCCATTTAGGACTGGGAAACAAAATCTAGCTCGCCTTACAAGAAACACACTCTGCTTTTGAGAAAAGAGCAGTATTCTACTCTAATGTGTTTCCTATGCGGTCCAAACAGTGAGCTTGCTCAGAACAAAAGGACTGTGCTTCCTACACACACGGACCATATGTAGTTCAACTCTGCTTAGGAAACTGACAAGAACAGTATCTCCTCTTCAGTCCAATACACTGTACTTTCTGGGAACAGACGCGAGTGCTATTTGCACTGTGTATGGCAATGAGATCGCAATAGTGACTTTCCTTACCAGAAAAAAACTCTTGCTCGTAGGACCAGAAACTGCATGTGATTCAACGCCATTTAGGACTGGGAAACAAATGCTAGCTCGCCTTACAAGAAACGCACTCTGCTTTTGAGAAAAGAGCACTCTTCTACTCTACTGTGTTTCCTATGGGGTCCGAACAGTGAGCTTGCTCAGAACAAAAGAACTGTGCTTTTTACACACATGGACCATATCTAGCTCAACTCTGCTTATGAAACTGACAAGAACAGCAGCTCCTCTTCAGTCCAATACACTGTAATTGCTGGGAACAGACGAGAATGTTATTTGCCCTGTGTATGGCAATGACAGCGCAATAGTGACTTTTTTTACCATCAAACAACTCTTGCTCGTAGGAACACAAACTGCATGTGATTCAACGCCATTTAGGACTGGGAAACAAATGCTAGCTCGCCTTACAAGAAACACTCTCTGCTTTTAAGAAAAGAGCACTCTTCTACTCTACTGTGTTTCCTATGGGGTCCGAACAGTGAGCTTTCTCAGAGCAAAAGAACTGTGCTTCCTACACACACAGCCATATCTTGTTCAATTCTGCTTAGGAACCTGACAAGAACAGTAGCTCCACTTCAGTCCAATACACTGTACTGCTGGGAACAGAAGCCAGTGCTCTTTGTCCTGTGTATGGCAATGGGAGCGCAATAGTGACTTTCCTTACCAGAAAACAACTCTTGTTCGTAGGACCAGAAACTGCATGTGATTCAACCCCATTTAGGACTAAAAAACAAACGCTAGCTCGCCTTACAACAACCACACTCTGCTTTTGAGAAAAGAGCACTCTTCTACTCTACTGTGTTTCCTAGTGGTCCGAAAAGTGATCTTGCTCAGAACAAAAGCAATGTGCTTCCTACACACACGGCCATATCTAGTTCAATTCTGCTTAGGAACCTGACAAGAACAGTAGCTCCTCTTCAGTCCAATACACTGTACTGCTGGGAACAGCAGCCAGTGCTCTTTGTCCTTTGTATGGCAATGGCAGCGCAATAGTGACTATTCTTAACATAAAACAACTCTTGCTCGTAGGACCAGAAACTGCATGTGATTCAAATCCATTTAGGACTGGGAAACAAACGCTAGCTCACCTTACAAGAAACACAATCTGCTTTAGATAAAAGAGCACTCTTCTACTCTACTGTGTTTCCTATAGGACCAGAACCGTGAGCTTGTTCAGAACAAAAGAACTGTGCTTCCTACACACGGGTCATATCTAGTTCAACTCTGCTTAGGAAACTGACAAGAACAGTAGCTCCTCTTCAGTCCGATACACTGTACTTGCTGGGAACAGACGCGAGTGCTATTTGCACTGTGTATGGCAATGGGAGCGCAATAGTGACTTTCCTTACCATAAAACAACTCTTGCTCATAGGACCAAAAACTGCATGTGACTCAAATCCATTTAGGACTGGGAAACAAACGATAGCTTGCCTTACAAAAAACACACTCTGCTTTTGAGAAAAGAGCACTCTTCTACTCTACTGTGTTTCCTTTTGCGTCCGAACAGTGAGCTTGCTCAGAACAAAAGAACTGTGCTTCCTACACACACGGCCATATCTAGTTCCATTCTGCTTAGGAACCTTACAAGAACAGTAGATCCTCTTCAGTCCAATACACTGTAGTTGCTGCGAACGGATGCCAGTGCTATTTGTCCTGTGTATGGAAATGGCAGCGCAATAGTGAATCTTCTTACCAGAAAACAACTCTTGCTCATAGGACCAAAAACTGCATGTGACTCAAATCCATTTAGGACTGGGAAACAAACGCGAGCTCGCCTAACAAGAAACACACTCTGCTTTATAGAAAAGAGCACTCTTCTACTCTACTGTGTTTCCTTTTGGGTCCGAACAGTGAGCTTGCTCAGAACAAAAGAACTGTGCTTCCTACACACACGGCCATGTCTAGTTCAATTCTGCTTAGGAACCTGACAAGAACTGTAGATCCTCTTGAGTCCAATACACTGTACTTGCTGCGAACAGACGCCAGTGCTATTTGTCCTGTGTATGGCAATGGCAGCACAATAGTGACTATTCTTACCATAAAACAACTCTTGCTCGTAGGACAGAAACTGCATGTGATTCTACTCCATTTAGGACTGGGAAACAAACGCTAGCTCGCCTTACAAGAAACACACTCTGCTTTAGAGAAAAGAGCAGTCTTCTACTCTACTGTGTTTCCTATGTGGTCCAAACAGTGAGCTTGCTCAGAACAAAAGAACTGTGCTTCCTACACACAAGGACCATATGTAGTTCAACTCTGCTTAGGAAACTGACAAGAACAGTAGCTCCTATTCAGTCCAATACACTGTACTTCCTGGGAAAAGACGCGAGTGCTATTTACCCTGTGTATGGCAATGGGAGCTCAATAGTGACTTTCCTTACCAGAAAACAACTCTTATTCGTAGGACCAGAAAGTGCATGTGATTCAACTCCATTTAGGACTAGGAAACAAACGCTAGCTTACCTTACAAGAAGCACACTCTGCTTTTGAGAAAAGAGCACTCTTCTACTCTACTGTGTTTCCTATAGGGCCAGAACAGTGAGCTTGCTCAGAACAAAGAACTGTGCTTCCTAGACACATGGACCATATCTAGTTCAACTCTGCTTAGGAAACTGACAAGAACAGTAGCTCCTCTTCAGTCCGATACACTGTACTTGCTGGGAACAGACGGGAGTGCTATTGGCACTGTGTATGGCAAAGGGAGCGCAATAGTGACTTTCCTTACCAGAAAACAACTCTTACTCGTAGGACCACACACTGCATGTGATTCATCGCCATTTAGGAGTGGGAAACAAATGCTAGCTCGCCTTACAAGAAACACTCTCTGCTTCTGAGAAAAGAGCACTCTTCTACTCTACAGTGTTTCCTATGGGGGCCAAACAGTGAGCATGCTCAGAACAAAAGAACTGTGCTTCCTACACACATCGACCATATAGTTCAACTCTGCTTAGGAAACTGACAAGAACAGTAGCTCCTATTCAGTCCAATACACTGTACATGCTGGGAACAGACGCGAGTGCTATTTGCACTGTGTATGGCATTTGGAGCACAATAGTGACTCTTCTTACCAGAAAACAACTCTTGCTCATAGGACCAAAAACTGCATGTGACTCAAATCCATTTAGGAATGGGAAACAAACGCGAGCTTGCCTTACAAGAAACACACTCTGCTTTATAGAAAAGAGCACTCTTCTACTCTACTGTGTTTCCTATAGGGCCAGAACAGTGAGCTTGCTCAGAACATAATAACAGTGCTTCCTAAACACACGGGCCATATCTAGTTCAACTCTGCTTAGGAAACTGACAAGAACAGTAGCTCCTCTTCAGTCCGATACACTGTACTTGCTGGGAACAGACGCGAGTGTTATTTGCACTGTGTATGGCAAAGGGAGCACAATAGTGACTTTCCTTACCAGAAAACAACTCTTGCTCGTAGGACCAGAAACTGCATGTGATTCAACTCCATTTAGGACTGGGAAACAAACGATAGCTTGCCTTACAAAAAACACACTCTGCTTTTGAGAAAAGAGCACTCTTCTACTCTACTGTGTTTCCTTTTGGGTCCGAACAGTGAGCTTGCTCAGAACAAAAGAACTGTGCTTCCTACACACACGGCCATATCTAGTTCCATTCTGCTTAGGAACCTGACAAGAACAGTAGATCCTCTTCAGTCCAATACACTGTAGTTGCTGCGAACGGATGCCAGTGCTATTTGTCCTGTGTATGGCAATGGCAGCGCAATAGTGAATCTTCTTACCAGAAAACAACTCTTGCTCATAGGACCAAAAACTGCATGTGACTCAAATCCATTTAGGACTGGGAAACAAACGCGAGCTCGCCTAACAAGAAAGACACTCTGCTTTATAGAAAAGAGCACTCTTCTACTCTACTGTGTTTCCTATAGGGCCAGAACAGTGAGCTTGCTCAGAACATAATAACTGTGCTTCCTAAACACACGGGCCATATCTAGTTCAACTCTGCTTAGGAAACTGACAAGAACTGTAGCTCCTCTTCAGTCCGATACACTGTACTTGCTGGGAACAGACGCGAGTGCTATTTGCACTGTGTATGGCAAAGGGAGCACAATAGTGACTTTCCTTACCAGAAAACAACTCTTGCTCGTAGGACCAGAAACTGCATGTGATTCAACTCCATTTAGGACTGGGAAACAAACGATAGCTTGCCTTACAAAAAACACACTCTGCTTTTGAGAAAAGAGCACTCTTCTACTCTACTGTGTTTCCTTTTGGGTCTGAACAGTGAGCTAGCTCAGAACAAAAGAACTGTCCTCCTACACACACGGCCATATCTAGTTCAATTCTGCTTAGGAACCTGACAAGAACAGTAGATCCTGTTCAGTCCAATACACTGTACTTGCTGCGAACAGACGCCAGTACTATTTGTCCTGTGTATGGAAATGGCAGCACAATAGTGACTATTCTTACCATAAAACAACTCTTGCTCATAGGACAGAAACTGCATGTGATTCCACTCCATTTAGGACTGGGAAACAAACGCTAGCTCGCCTTACAAGAAACACACTCTGCTTTAGAGAAAAGAGCACACCTCTACTCTACTGTGTTTCCTATGGCTTCCAAACAGTGAGCTTGCTCAGAACAAAAGTACTGTGCTTCCTACACACAAGGACCATATGTAGTTCAATTCTGCTTAGGAACCTGACAAGAACAGTAGATCCTGTTCAGTCCAATACACTGTACTTGCTGGGAACAGACGCCAGTGCTATTTGTCCTGTGCATGGCAATGGCAGCGCAATAGTGACTATTCTTACCATAAAACAACTCTTGCTCGTAGAACCAGAAGCTGCATGAGATTCCACTCCATTTAGGACTGGGAAACAAACGCTAGCTTGCCTTACAAGAAACACACTCTGCTTTTGAGAAAAGAGCACTCTTATACTCTATGGTGTTTCCTATGGGGTCCAAACAGTGAGCTTGCTCAGAACAAAAGAACTGTGCTTCCTACACACATGGACCATATCTAGTTCAACTCTGCTTAGGAAACTGACAAGAACAGTAGCTCCTATTCAGTCCAATACACTGTACATGCTGGGAACAGACGGGAGTGCTATTTGCACTGTGTATGGCTTTTGGAGCACAATAGTGACTCTTCTTACCAGAAAACAACTCTTGCTCATAGGACCAAAAACTGAATGTGACTCAAATCCATTTAAGACTGGGAAACAAACGTGAGCTCGCCTTACAAGAAACACTCTCTGCTTTATAGAAAAGAGCACTCTTCTACTCTACTGTGTTTCCTATAGGGTCAGAACAGTGAGCTTGCTCAGAACATAATAACTGTGCTTCCTAAACACACGGGCCATATCTAGTTCAACTCTGCTTAGGAAACTGACAAGAACAGTAGATCCTCTTCAGTCCGATACACTGTACTTGCTGGGAACAGACGCGAGTGCTATTTGCACTGTGTATGGCAAAGGGAGCGCAATAGTGACTTTCCTTACCAGATAACAACTCTTGCTCGTACGACCAAAAACTGTCTGTGACTCAACTCCATTTAGGACTGGGAAACAAACGCTAGCTTGCCTTACAAGAAACACACTCTGCTTTTGAGAAAAGAGCACTCTTCTACTCTACGGTGTTTCCTATGGGGTCCAAACAGTGAGCTTGCTCAGAACAAAGAACTGTGCTTCCTACACACATGGACCATATCTAGTTCAATTCTGCTTAGGAAACTGACAAGAGCAATAGCTCCTCTTCAGTCCAATAAACTGTACTTGCTGGGAACAGACGCGAGTGCTATTTGCACTGTGTATGGCATTTGGAGCGCAATAGTGACTCTTCTTACCAGAAAACAACTCTTGCTCGTAGGACCAAAAACTGTCTGTGACTCAACTCCATTTAGGACTGGGAAACAAACGCGAGCTCGCCTTACAAGAAACACACTCTGCTTTAGAGAAAAGAGCACTCTTCTACTCTACTGTGTTTCCTATAGGGCCAGATAAGTGAGCTTGCTCAGAACAAAAGAACTGTGCTTCCTGCACACATGGCTCATATCTAGTTCAACTCTGCTTAGGAAACTGACAAGAACAGTGGCTCCTCTTCAGTCTGATACACTATACTTGCTGAGAACAGATGCGAGTGCTATTTGCACTGTGAATGTCAATTGGAGCACAATAGTGACTTGTCTTACCAGAAAACAACTCTTGCTCGTAGGACAAAAAACTGCATGTGACTCAACTCCATTTAGGACTGGGAAACAAACTCTAGCTCGCCTTACAAGAAACACACTCTGCTTTTGAGAAAAGAGCAGTATTCTACTCTAATGTGTTTCCTATAGGGTCAGAACATTGAGCTTGCTCAGAACAAAAGAACTGTGCTTCCTACACACACGGGCAATATCTAGTTCAACTCTGCTTAGGCAACTGAGAAGAACAGTAGCTACTCTTTAGTCCAATACACTGTACTTGCTGGGAACAGATGCCAGTGCTATTTGCACTGTGTATGGCAATGGGAGCGCAATAGTAACTTTCCTTACCAGAAAACAACTCTTGCTCGTAGGAACACAAACTGCATGTGATTCAACTCCATTTAGGACTGGAAAACAAACGCTAGCTCGCCTTACAAGAAACACACTCTGCTTTAGAGAAAAGAGCACTCTTCTACTCTACTGTGTTTCCTATGGGGTCCAAACAGAGAGCTTGTTCAGAAGAAAAGAACTGTGCTTCCTACACACACTGACCATATGTAGTTCAACTCTGCTTAGGAAACTGACAAGAACAGTAGCTCCTATTCAGTCCAATACACTGTACATGCCTGGAACAGACGCGAGTGCTATTTGCACTGTGTATGGCATTTGGAGCACAATAGTGACTCTTCTTACCAGAAAACAACTCTTGCTCGTAGTACCAGAAACTGCATGGGATTCAACTCCATTTAGGACTGCGAAACAAACGCTAGCTCGCCTTACAAGAAACACACTCTGCTTTAGAGAAAAGAGCACTCTTCTACTCTACTGTGTTTCCTATGGGGTCCAAACAGTGAGCTTGCTCAGAACAAAAGAACTGTGCTTCCTACACACACGGGCCATATCTACTTCAACTCTGCTTAGAAAACAGACAAGAACAATAGCACCTATTCAGTCCAATACACTGTACTTGCTGGGAACAGACGCGAGTGCTTTTTGCACTGTATATGGCAATGGGTGCGCAATGTGACTTTCCTTACCAGAAAACAACTCTTGTTCGTAGGACCAGAAACTGCATGTGATTCAACACCATTTAGGACTAGGAAACAAACGCTAGCTCGCCTTACAAGAAACACACTCTGCTTTAGAGAAAAGAGCACTCATCTACTCTACTGTGTTTCCTATAAGGCCAGAACAGTGAGCTTGCTCAGAACATAAGAACTGTGCTTCCTACAAACACGGGCCATATCTAGCTCAACTCTGCTTAAGAAACTGACAAGAACAGTAGCTCCTCTTCAGTCCGATACATTGCACTTGCTGGGAACAGACGCGAGTGCTATTTGCACTGTGTGTGGCAATGACAGCACAATAGTGACTCTCCTTACCAGAAAAAAAGTCTTGCTCGTAGGAACACAAACTGCATGTGATTCAACGCCATTTAGGACTGGGAAACAAATGCTAGCTCGCCTTACAACAAACACTCTCTGTTTTTTAGAAAAGAGAACTCTTCTACTCTACTGTGTTTCCTATGGGGTCCAAACAGTGAGCTTGCTCAGAACAAAAGAACTGTGCTTCCTACACACATGGACCATATCTAGTTCAACTCTGCTTAGGAAACTGACAAGAACAGTAGCTCCTCTTCAGTCCAATACACTGTACTTGCTGGGAAGAGACGCCAGTGCTATTTGCACTGTGTATGGCAATGAGAGCGCAATAGTGACTTTCCTTACCAGAAAACAACTCTTGCTCGTAGGAACACAAACTGCATGTGATTCAACGCCACTTAGGACTGGGAAACAAATGCTAGCTCGCCTTACAAGAAACACTCTCTGCTTTTTAGAAAAGAGCACTCTTCTACTCTACTGTGTTTCCTATGGGGTCCAAAAAGTGAGCTTGCTCAGAACAAAAGAACTGTGCTTCCTACACACATGGACCATATCTAGTTCAACTCTGCTTAGGAAACTGACAAGAACAGTAGCTCCTATTCAGTCCAATACACTGTACATGCCTGGTACAGACGCGAGTGCTATTTGCACTGTGTATGGCATTTGGAGCACAATAGTGACTCTTCTTACCAGA
>NW_026737927.1:0-29371 GCF_949786415.1 Peromyscus eremicus
CCCAGCAAGTACAGTGTATTGGACTGAAGAGGAGCTACTGTTCTTGTCAGTTTCCTAAGCAGAGTTGAATTAGATATGGCCCGTGTGTAGGAAGCACAGTTCTTTTGTTCTGAGCAAGCTCACTGTTCTGGCCCTATAGGAAACACAGTAGAGTAGAAGAGTGCTCTTTTCTCTAAAGCAGACTGTGTTTCTTGTAAGGCGAGCTAGCGTTTGTTTCCCAGTCCTAAATGGAGTTGAATCACATGCAGTTTCTGGTCCTACGAGCAAGAGTTGTTTTATGGTAAGAATAGTCACTGTTGTGCTGCCATTGCCATACACAGAACAAATAGCACTGGCGTCTGTTCGCAGCAAGTACAGTGTATTGGACTGAGGAGGATCTATTGTTCTTGTCAGTTTCCTAAGCAGAATTGAACTAGATAGGCCATGTGTGTAGGAAGCACAGTTCTTTTGTTCAGAGTAAGCTCACTGTTTGGACCCCGTAGGAAACACAGTAGAGTAGAAGAGTGCTCTTTTCTCAAAAGCAGAATGTGTTTCTTGTAAGGCAAGCTAGCGTTTGTTTCCCAGTCCTAAATGGAGTGGAATCACATGCAGTTTCTGTCCTACGAGCAAGAGTTGTTTTGTGGTAAGAATAGTCACTGTTGTGCTGCCATTGCCATACACAGGACAAATAACACTGGCGTCTGTTTGCAGCAAGTACAGTGTATTGGACTGAGGAGGATCTATTGTTCTTGTCAGATTCCTAAGCAGAATTGAACTAGATATGGCCGTGTGTGTAGGAAGCACAGTTCTTTTGTTCTGAGCAAGCTCACTGTTCGGACCTCATAGGAAACACAGTAGATAGAAGAGAGCTCTTTTCTCAAAAGCAGAGTGTGTTTTTGGAAGGCAAGCTATCGTTTGTTTCCCAGTCCTAAATGGATTTGAATCACATGCAGTTTCTGGTCCTACGAGCAAGAGTTGTTTTCTGGTAAGGAAAGTCACTATTGCGCTCCCTTTGCCATACACAGTGCAAATAGCACTCGCGTCTGTTCCCAGCAAGTACAGTGTATCGGACTGAAGAGGAGCTACTGTTCTTGTCAGTTTCCTAAGCAGAGTTGAACTAGATATGGTCCATGTGTGTAGGAAGCACAGTTCTTTGTTCTGAGCAAGCTCACTGTTTGGACCCCATAGGAAACACAGTAGATTAGAAGAGTGCTCTTTTCTCAAAATCAGAGAGTGTTTCATGTAAGGCGAGCTAGCATTTGTTTCCCAGTCCTAAACGGAGTTGAATCACATGCAGTTTCTTGTCCTACGAGCAAGAGTTGTTTTATGATAAGAATAGTCACTATTGCGCTTCCATTGCCATACACAGGACAAATAGCACTGGCGTCTGTTCCCAGCAGTACAGTGTATTGGACTGAAGAGGAGCTACTGTTCTTGTCAGGTTCCTAAGCAGAATTGAACTAGATATGGCTGTGTGTGTAGGAAGCACAGTTCTTTTGTTCTGAAAAAGCTCACAGTTCGGACCCCATAGGAAACACAGTAGAGTAGAAGAGTGCTCTTTTCTCTAAAGCAGAGTGTGTTTCTTGTAACGCGAGTTAGCGTTTGTTTCCTAGACCTAAATGGAGTTGAGTCACATGCAGTTTTTTGTCCTATGAGCAAGAGTTGTTTTCTGGTAAGACGAGTCACTATTGTGCTCCAATTGCCACACACAGTGCAAATAGCACTCGCGTCTGTTCCCAGCAAGTACAGTGTATTGGACTGAAGAGGAGCAACTGTTCTTGTCAGTCTCCTAAGCAGAGTTGAACTAGATATGGTCCATGTGTGTAGGAAGCACAGTTCTTTGTTCTGAGCAAGCTCACTGTTTGGACCCCATAGGAAACACAGTAGAGTAGAAGAGTGCTCTTTTCTCAAAAGCAGAGAGTGTTTCATGTAAGGCGAGCTAGCATTTGTTTCCCAGTCCTAAACGGAGTTGAGTCACATGCAGTTTTTTGTCCTACGAGCAAGAGTTGTTTTCTGGTAAGACGAGTCGCTATTGTGCTCCAATTGCCATACACAGTGCAAGTAGCACTCGCGTCTGTTCTCAGCAAGTACAGTGTATCGGACTGAAGAGGAGCTACTGTTCTTGTCAGTTTCCTAAGCAGAGTTGAACTAGATGTGGCCCGTGTGTGACGGAAGCACAGTTATTATGTTCTGAGCAAGCTCACTGTTCTGGCCCTATAGGAAACACAGTAGAGAAGAAGAGTGCTCTTTTCTCTAAAGCAGAGTGTGTTTCTTGTAAGGTGAGCTCGCGTTTGTTTTCCAGTCCTATATGGAGTTGAGTCACATGCAGTTTCTATTCCTATGAGCAAGAGTTGTTTTCTGGTAAGAAAAGTCACTATAACGCTCCAATTGCCATACACAGTGCAAATAGCACTCGCGTCTGTTCCCAGCAAGCACAGTGTATCAGACTGAATAGGAGCTACTGTTCTTGTCAGTTTCCTAAGCAGAGTTGAACTAGATATGGTCCATGTGTGTAGGAAGCACAGTTCTTTTGTTCTGAGCAAGATCACTGTTTGGACCCCATAGGAAACACAGTGGAGTAGAAGAGTGCTCTTTTCTCAAAAGCAGAGTGTGTTTCTTGTAAGGCGAGCTAGCGTTTGTTTCCCAGTTTTAAATGGAGTTGAATCACATGCAGTTTCTATTCCTATGAGCAAGAGTTGTTTTCTGGTAAGAAGAGTCACTATAACGCTCCCATTGCCATACACAGGACAAATAGGACTTGCGTTTGTTCCCAGCAAGTACAGTGTATTGGACTGAATAGGAACTACTGTTCTTGTCAGTTTCCTAAGCAGAGTTGAACTACAGATGGTCCGTGTGTGTAGGAAGCACAGTTCTTTTGTTCTGAGCAAGCTCACTGTTTGGACCCCATAGGAAACACAGTAGAGTAGAAGAGTGCTCTTTTCTCAAAAGCAGAGTGTGTTTCTTGTAATGTGAGCTAGTGTTTGTTTCCCAGTCCTAAATGGAGTTGAATCACATGCAGTTTCTGGTCCTACGAGCAAGAGTTGTTTTCTGGTAAAGAAAGTCACTATTGTGCTCCCATTGCCATACACAGGACAAATAGCACTCGCGTCTGTTCCCAGCAAGTACAGTGTATCGGACTGAAGAGGAGCTACTGTTCTTGTCAGTTTCCTAAGCAGAGTTGAACTAGATATGGCCCGTGTGTAGGAAGCACAGTTCCTTTGTTCTGAGCAAGCTCACTGTTCTGGCCCTATAGGAAACACAGTAGAGTAGAAGAGTGCTGTTTTCTCTAAAGCAGAGTGTGTTTCTTGTAAGGCGAGCTAGCGTTTGTTTCCCAGTCCTAAATGGAGTTGAATCACATGCAGTTTCTGGTCCTACGAGCAAGAGTTGTTTTATGATAAGAACAGTCACTATTGTGCTGTCATTGCCATACACAGGACAAATAGCACTGGCTTCTGTTCCCAGCAGTACAGTGTATTGGACTGAAGAGGAGCTACTGTTCTTGTCAGGTTCCTAAGCAGAATTGAACTAGATATGGCTGTGTGTGTAGGAAGCACAGTTCTTTTGTTCTGAGAAAGCTCACTGTTCGGACACCATAGGAAACACAGTAGAGTAAAAGAATGCTCTTTTCTCAAAAGCAGAGTGAATTTCTTGTAAGGTGAGCTAGCGTTTGTTTTCCAGACCTAAATGGAGTTGAGTCACATGGAGTTTTTTGTCTTATGAGCAAGAGTTGTTTTCTGGTAAGACGAGTCACTATTGTGCTCCAATTGCCATAAACAGTGCAAATAGCACTCGCGTCTCTTCCCCGCAAGTACAGTGTATTGGACTGAAGAGGAGCTACTGTTCTTGTCAGTTTCCTAAGCAGAGTTGAACTAGATATGGTCGATGTGTGTAGGAAGCACAGTTCTTTTGTTCTGAGCAAGATCACTGTTTGGACCCCATAGGAAACACAGTAGAGCAGAAGAGTGCTCTTTTCTCAGAAGCAGAGTGTGTTTCTTGTAAGGCGAGGTAGCATTTGTTTCTCAGTCCTAAATGGCTTTGAAACACATGCAGTGTGTGGTCCTATGAGCAAGAGTTGTTTTCTGGTAAGGAAAGTCACTATTGCGCTCCCTTTGCCATACTCAGTGCAAATAGCACTCGCGTCTGTTCCCAGCAAGTACAGTGTATCGTACTTAAGGGAGCTACTGTTCTTATAAGTTTCCTAAGCAGAGTTGAACTAGATATGGTCCATGTGTGTAGGAAGCACAGTTCTTTGTTCTGAGCAAGCTCACTGTTTGGACCCCATAGGAAACACAGTAGAGTAGAAGAGTGCTCTTTTCTCAAAAGCAGAGAGTGTTTCATGTAAGGCGAGCTAGCATTTGTTTCCCAGTCCTAAACGGAGTTGAATCACATGCAGTTTTTTGTCCTACGAGCAAGAGTTGTTTTCTGGTAAGACGAGTCGCTATTGTGCTCCAATTGCCATACACAGTGCAAGTAGCACTGGCGTCTGTTCGCAGCAAGTACAGTGTATAGGACTGAAGAGGAGCTACAGTTCTTGTCAGTTTCCTAAGCAGAGTTGAACTAGATATGGCCTGTGTGTGTAGGAAGCACAGTTATTATGTTCTGAGCAAACTCAATGTTCTGGCCCTATAGGAAACACAGTAGAGAAGAAGAGTGCTCTTTTTTCTAAAGCAGAGTGTGTTTCTTGTAAATCGAGCTCGCGTTTGTTTCCCAGTCCTAAATGGAGTTGAAACACATGCAGTTTCTGGTCCTACGAGCAAGAGTTGTTTTCTGGTAAGGAAAGTCACTATTGCTGTCCCATTGCCATACACAGTGCAAATAGCACTCGAGTCTGATACCAGCAAATACAGTATATCGGACTGAAGAGGAGCTACTGTTCTTGTCAGTTTCCTAAGCAGAGTTGAACTAGATAAGGACCGTGTGTGTAGAAAGCACAGTTCTTATGTTCTGAGCAAGCTCACTGTTCTGGCCCTATAGGAAACACAGTAGAGTAGAAGAGTGCTCTTTTCTCAAAAGCAGAGTGTGTTTCTTGTAAGGTGAGCTAGCGTTTGTTTCCCAGTTTTAAATGAAGTTGAATCACATGCAGTTTCTATTCCTATGAGCAAGAGTTGTTTTCTGGTAAGAAGAGTCACTATAATGCTCCCATTGCCATACACAGGACAAATAGGACTCGCGTTTGTTCCCAGCAAGTACAGTGTATTGGACTGAATAGGAACTACTGTTCTTGTCAGTTTCCTAAGCAGAGTTGAACTACATATGGTCCGTGTGTGTAGGAAGCACAGTTCTTTTGTTCTGAGCAAGCTCACTGTTTGGACCCCATAGGAAACACAGTAGAGTAGAAGAGTGCTCTTTTCTCAGAAGCAGAGTGTGTTTCTTGTAAGGCGAGCTAGCATTTGTTTCCCAGTCCTAAATGGCGTTGAATCACATGCAGTTTGTGTTACTACGAGCAAAAGTTGTTTTCTGGTAAGGAGAGTCACTATTGCGCTGTCATTGCCATACACAGTGCAAATAGCACTCGCGTCTGTTTCCAGCAAGTACAGTGTATCGGACTGAAGAGGAGCTACTGTTCTTGTCAGTCTCCTAAGCAGAGTTGAACTAGATATGGCCCGTGTGTCTAGGAAGCACAGTTCTTTTGTTCTGAGCAAGCTCACTGTTCGGACCCCATACGAAACACAGTAGAGTAGAAGAGTGCTCTTTTCTCAAAAGCAGAGTGTGTTTTTTGTAAGGCAAGCTATCATTTGTTTCCCAGTCCTAAATGGAGTTGAGTCACATGCAGTTTCTGGTCCTACGAGCAAGAGTTGTTTTCTGGTATGGAAAGTCACTATTGTGCTCCCTTTGCCATAAACAGTGCAAATAGCACTCGCGTCTGTTTCCAGCAAGCACAGTGTATTGGACTGAATAGGAGCTACTGTTCTTGTCAGTTTCCTAAGCAGAGTTGAACTACATATGGTCCTTGTGTGTAGGAAGCACAGTTCTTATGTTCTGAGCAAGCTCACTGTTTGGACCCCATAGGAAACACAGTAGAGTAGAAGAGTGCTCTTTTCTCTAAAGCACAGTGTGTTTCTTGTAAGGCGAGCTAGCATTTGTTTCCCAGTCCTAAATGGAGTGGAATCACATGCAGTTTCTGTCCTCCGAGCAAGAGTTGTTTTATGGTAAGAATAGTCACTATTGTGCTGCCATTGCCATACACAGGACAAATAGCACTGGCGTCTGTTCGCAGCAAGTACAGTGTATAGGACTGAAGAGGAGCTACTGTTCTTGTCAGGTTCCTAAGCAGAATTGAACTAGATATGGCCGTGTGTGTAGGAAGCACAGTTCTTTTGTTCTGAGCAAGCTCACTGTTCGGACCCCATAGGAAACACAGTAGAGTAGAAGAGTGCTCTTTTCTCAAAAGCAGAGTATGTTTTTTGTAAGGCAAGCTATCATTTGTTTCCCAGTCCTAAATGGAGTTGAGTCACATGCAATTTCTGGTCCTACGAGCAAGAGTTGTTTTCTGGTAAGGAAAGTCACTATAGTGCTCCCTTTGCCATACACAGTGCAAATAGCACTCGCGTATGTTCCCAGCAAGTACAGTGTATCAGACTGAAGAGGAGCTACTGTTCTTGTCAGTCTCCAAAGCAGAGTTGAACTAGATATGGCCCGTGTGTCTAGGAAGCACAGTTCATTTGTTCTGAGCAAGCTCATTGTTCTGGCCCTATAGGAAACACAGTAGAGTAGAAGAGTGCTCTTTTCTCAAAAACAGAGTGTGTTTCTTGTAAGGCGAGCTAGAGTTTGTTTCCCAGTCCTAAATGGAGTTGAGTCACATGCAGTTTTTTGTGCTACGAGCAAGAGTTGTTTTCTGGTAAGACGAGTCACTATTGTGCTCCAATTGCCATACACAGTGCAAGTAGCACTCGCGTCTGTTCTCAGCAAGTACAGTGTATCAGACTGAAGAGGAGCTACTGTTCTTGTCAGTTTCCTAAGCAGAGTTGAACTAGATATGGCCCGTGTGTGTAGGAGGCAGAGTTAATATGTTCTGAGCAAGCTCACTGTTCTGGCCCTATAGGAAACACAGTAGAGTAGAAGAGTGCTCTTTTCTCTAAAGCAGAGTGTGTTTCTTGTAAGGTGAGCTAGCGTTTGTTTCCCAGACCTAAATGGAGTTGAGTCACATGCAGTTTTTTTGTCCTATGAGCAAGAGTTGTTTTCTGGTAAGAAGAGTCACTATAACGCTCCCATTGCCATACACAGGACGAATAGGACTCGCGTTTGTTCCCAGCATGTACAGTGTATTGGACTGAATAGGAACTACTGTTCTTGTCAGTTTCCTAAGCAGAGTTGAACTACATATGGTCCGTGTGTGTAGGAAGCACAGTTCTTTTCTTCTGAGCAAGCTCACTGTTTGGACCCCATAGGAAACACAGTAGAGTAGAAGAGTGCTCTTTTCTCAAAAGCAGAGTGTGTTTCTTGTAATGCGAGCTAGCGTTTGTTTCCCAGTCCTAAATGGAGTTGAATCACATGCAGTTTCTGGTCCTACGAGCAAGAGTTGTTTTCTGGCAAGGAAAGTCACTATTGCGCTCCCATTGCCATACACAGGACAAATAGCACTTGCGTCTGTTCCCAGCAAGTACAGTGTATCTGACTGAAGAGGAGCTACTGTTCTTGTCAGTTTCCTAAGCAGAGTTGAACTAGATATGGCCCGTGTGTAGGAAGCACAGTTCTTTTGTTCTGAGCAAGCTCACTGTTCTGGCCCTATAGGAAACACAGTAGAGTAGAAGAGTGCTCTTTTCTCTAAAGCAGACTGTGTTTCTTGAAAGGCGAGCTAGCGTTTGTTTCCCAGTCCTAAATGGAGTGGAATCACATGAAGTTACTGGTCCTACGAGCAAGAGTTGTTTTATGATAAGAATAGTCACTATTGCGCTGTCATTGCCATACAAGGACAAATAGCACTGGCTTCTGTTCCCAGCAGTACAGTGTATTGGACTGAAGAGGTTCTACTGTTCTTGTCAGGTTCCTAAGCAGAATTGAACTAGATATGGCTGTGTGTGTAGGAAGCACAGTTCTTTTGTTCTGAGCAAGCTCACTGTTCGGACACCATAGGAAACACAGTAGAGTAGAAGAATGCTCTTTTCTCAAAAGCAGAGTGAATTTCTTGTAAGGTGAGCTAGCGTTTGTTTCCCAGACCTAAATGGAGTTGAGTCACATGCATTTTTTTGTCTTATGAGCAAGAGTTGTTTTCTGGTAAGACGAGTCACTATTGTGCTCCAATTGCCATACACAGTGCAAATAGCACTCGCGTCTCTTCCCCGCAACTACAGTGTATTGGACTGAAGAGGAGCTACTGTTCTTGTCAGTTTCCTAAGCAGAGTTGAACTAGATATGGTTGATCTGTGTAGTAAGCACAGTTCTTTTGTTCTGAGCAAGATCACTGTTTGGACCCCATAGGAAACACAGTAGAGTAGAAGAGTGCTCTTTTCTCAGAAGCAGAGTGTGTTTCTTTTAAGGCGAGCTAGCATTTGTTTCCCAGTCCTAAATGGCGTTGAAACACATGCAGTGTGTGGTCCTATGAGCAAGAGTTGTTTTCTGGTAAGGAAAGTCACTATTGTGCTTCTTTGCCTTACACAGTTCAAATAGCACTCGCGTCTGTTCCCAGCAAGTACAGTGTATCGGACTTAAGGGGAGCTACTGTTCTTATAAGTTTCCTAAGCAGAGTTGAACTAGATATGGTCGATGTGTGTAGAAAGCACAGTTCTTTGTTGTGAGCAAGCTCACTGTTTGGACCCCATAGGAAACACAGTAGAGTAGAAGAGTGCTCTTTTCTCAAAAGCAGAGAGTGTTTCATGTAAGGCGAGCTAGCATTTGTTTCCCAGTCCTAAACGGAGTTGAATCACATGCAGTTTTTTGTGGTACGAGCAAGAGTTGTTTTCTGGTAAGACGAGTCACTATTGTGCTCCAATTGCCATACACAGTGCAAGTAGCACTCGCGTCTGCTCTCGGCAAGTACAGTGTATCAGACTGAAGAGGAGCTACTGTTCTTGTCAGTTTCCTAAGCAGAGTTGAACTAGATATGGCCTGTGTGTGTAGGAAGCACAGTTATTATGTTCTGAGCAAGCTCAATGTTCTGGCCCTATAGGAAACACAGTAGAGTAGAAGAGTGCTCTTTTCTCTAAAGCAGAGTGTGTTTCTTGTAAGGCGAGCTCGCGTTTGTTTCCCAGTCCTAAATGGAGTTGAAACACATGCAGTTTCTGGTCCTAGGAGCAAGAGTTGTTTTCTGGTAAGGAAAGTCACTATTGATGTCCCATTGCCATACACAGTGCAAATAGCACTCGAGTCTGTTCCCAGCAAATACAGTGTATCGGACTGAAGAGTATCTACTGTTCTTGTCAATTTCCTAAGTAGAGTTGAACTAGATAAGGACCGTGTGTGTAGAAAGCACAGTTCTTATGTTCTGAGCAAGCTCACTGTTCTGGCCCTATAGGAAACACAGTAGAGTAGAAGAGTGCTCTTTTCTCAAAAGCAGAGAGTGTTTCATGTAAGGCGAGCTAGCGTTTGTTTCCCAGTCCTAAATGGAGTGGAATCACATGCAGTTTCTGTCCTACGAGCAAGAGTTGTTTTATGGTAAGGATAGTCACTGTTGTGCTGCCATTGCCATACACAGGACAAATAGCACTGGCGTCTGTTCGCAGCAAGTACAGTGTATTGGACTGAAGAGGATCTACTGTTCTTGTCAGGTTCCTAAGCAGAATTGAACTAGATATGGCCGTGTGTGTAGGAAGCACAGTTCTTTTTTTCTGAGCAAGCTCACTGTTCGGACCACATAGGAAACACAGTAGATAGAAGAGTGCTCTTTTCTCAAAAGCAGAGTGTGTTTTTTGTAAGGCAAGGTATCGTTTGTTTCCCAGTCCTAAATGGATTTGAATCACACCCAGTTTCTGGTCCTACGAGCAAGAGTTGTTTTCTGGTAAGGAAAGTCACTATTGTGCTCCCTTTGCCATACACAGTGCAAATAGCACTCGCGTCTGTTCCCAGCAAGTACAGTGTATGGGACTGAAGAGGAGCTACTGGTCTTGTCAGTTTCCTAAGCAGAGTTGAACAAGATATGGTCCATGTGTGTAGGAAGCACAGTTCTTTGTTCTGAGCAAGCTCACTGTTTGGACCCCATAGGAAACACAGTAGAGTAGAAGAGTGCTCTTTTCTCAAAAGCAGAGTGTGTTTCATGTAAGGCAAGCTAGCATTTGTTTCCCAGTCCTAAATGGAGTTGAGTCACAGGCAGTTTTTGGTCCTACGAGCAAGAGTTGTTTTCTAGTAAGAAGAGTCACTATTGCGCTCCAAATGCCATACACAGTGCAAATAGCACTCGCGTCTGTTCCCAGCAAGCACAGTGTATTGGACTGAATAGGAGCTACTGTTCTTGTCAGTTTCCTAAGCAGAGTTGAACTAGATATGGTCCATGTGTGTAGGAATTACAGTTCTTTTGTTCTGAGTAAGCTCACTGTTTGGACCCCGTAGGAAACACAGTAGAGTAGAAGAGTGCTCTTTTCTCAAAAGCAGAATGTGTTTCTTGTAAGGCGAGCTAGCGTTTGTTTCCCAGTCCTAAATGGAGTTGAATCACATGCAGTTTCTGGTCCTACGAGCAAGAGTTGTTTTCTGGTAAGGAAAGACACTATTGTGCTCCTATTGCCATACACAGTGCAAATAGCACTCGCGTCTGTTCCCAGCAAGTACAGTGTATCGGACTGAAGAGGAGCTACTGTTCTTGTCAGTTTCCTAAGCAGAGTGGAACTACATATGGTCCTTGTGTGTAGGAAGCACAGTTCTTTTGTTCTGAGCAAGCTCACTGTTTGGACCCCATAGGAAACACAGTAGAGTAGAAGAGTGCTCTTTTCTCAAAAGCAGAGAGTGTTTCATGTAAGGCGAGCTAGCATTTGTTTCCCAGTCCTAAACGGAGTTGAATCACATGCAGTTTTTTGTCGTACGAGCAAGAGTTGTTTTCTGGTAAGACGAGTCACTATTGTGCTCCAATTGCCATACACAGTGCAGTAGCACTCGCGTCTGCTCTCGGCAAGTACAGTGTATCAGACTGAAGAGGAGCTACTGTTCTTGTCAGTTTCCTAAGCAGAGTTGAACTAGATATGGTCCTTGTGTGTAGGAAGCACAGTTATTATGTTCTGAGCAAGCTCAATGTTCTGGCCCTATAGGAAACACAGTAGAGTAGAAGAGTGCTCTTTTCTCTAAAGCAGAGTGTGTTTCTTGTAAGGTGAGCTAGCATTTGTTTCCCAGTCCTAAATGGAGTGGAATCACATGCAGTTTCTGTCCTACGAGCAAGAGTTGTTTTATGGTAAGAATAGTCACTGTTGTGCTGCCATTGCCATACACAGTGCAAATAGCCCTCGCGTCTGTTTCCAGCAAGTACAGTGTATTAGTCTGAAGAGGAGCTACTGTTCTTGTCAGTTTCCTAAGCAGAGTTGAACTAGATACAGCCCGTGTGTGTAGGAAGCACAGTTCTTTTGTTCTGAGCAAGCTCACTGTTCGGACCACATAGGAAACACAGTAGAGTACAAGAGTGCTCTTTTGTCAAAAGCAGAGTGTGTTTCTTGTAAGGTGAGCTAGCGTTTGTTTCCCAGTCCTAAATGGAGTTGAATCACATGCAGTTTTTGGTCCTACGAGCAAGAGTTGTTTTCTGGTAAGGAAAGTCACTCTTGCGCTCCCATTGCCTTACATAGTGCAAATAGCACTCGCGTCTGTTCCCAGCATGTACAGTGTATTGGACTGAAAAGGATCTATTGTTCTTGTCAGTTTCCTAAGCAGAATTGAACTAGATTTGGCCGTGTATGTAGGAAGCACAGTTCTTTTGTTCTGAGCAAGCTCTCTGTTCTGGCCCTATAGGAAACACAGTAGAGTAGAAGAGTGCTCTTTTCTCAAAAGCAGAGTGTGTTTCTTGTAAGGCGAGCTCGCGTTTGTTTCCCAGTCCTAAATGGAGTTGAAACACATGCAGTTTCTGGTCCTAGGAGCAAGAGTTGTTTTCTGGTAAGGAAAGTCACTATTGATGTCCCATTGCCATACACAGTGCAAATAGCACTCGAGTCTGTTCCCAGCAAATACAGTGTATCGGACTGAAGAGTAGCTACTGTTCTTGTCAATTTCCTAAGTAGAGTTGAACTAGATAAGGACCGTGTGTGTAGAAAGCACAGTTCTTATGTTCTGAGCAAGCTCACTGTTCTGGCCCTATAGGAAACACAGTAGAGTAGAAGAGTGCTCTTTTCTCAAAAGCAGAGAGTGTTTCATGTAAGGCGAGCTAGCGTTTGTTTCCCAGTCCTAAATGGAGTGGAATCACATGCAGTTTCTGTCCTACGAGCAAGAGTTGTTTTATGGTAAGAATAGTCACTGTTGTGCTGCCATTGCCATACACAGGACAAATAGCACTGGCGTCTGTTCGCAGCAAGTACAGTGTATTGGACTGAAGAGGATCTACTGTTCTTGTCAGGTTCCTAAGCAGAATTGAACTAGATATGGCCGTGTGTGTAGGAAGCACAGTTCTTTTTTTCTGAGCAAGCTCACTGTTCGGACCACATAGGAAACACAGTAGATAGAAGAGTGCTCTTTTCTCAAAAGCAGAATGTGTTTCTTGTAAGGCGAGCTAGCGTTTGTTTCCCAGTCCTAAATGGAGTTGAATCACATGCAGTTTCTGGTCCTACGAGCAAGAGTTGTTTTCTGGTAAGGAAAGACACTATTGTGCTCCCATTGCCATACACAGTGCAAATAGCACTCGCGTCTGTTCCCAGCAAGTACAGTGTATGGGACTGAAGAGGAGCTACTGTTCTTGTCAGTTTCCTAAGCAGAGTTGAACTACATATGGTCCTTGTGTGTAGGAAGCACAGTTCTTTTGTTCTGAGCAAGCTCACTGTTTGGACCCCATAGGAAACACAGTAGAGTAGAAGAGTGCTCTTTTCTCAAAAGCAGAGAGTGTTTCATGTAAGGCGAGCTAGCATTTGTTTCCCAGTCCTAAACGGAGTTGAATCACATGCAGTTTTTTGTCGTACGAGCAAGAGTTGTTTTCTGGTAAGACGAGTCACTATTGTGCTCCAATTGCCATACACAGTGCAGTAGCACTCGCGTCTGCTCTCGGCAAGTACAGTGTATCAGACTGAAGAGGAGCTACTGTTCTTGTCAGTTTCCTAAGCAGAGTTGAACTAGATATGGTCCGTGTGTGTAGGAAGCACAGTTATTATGTTCTGAGCAAGCTCAATGTTCTGGCCCTATAGGAAACACAGTAGAGTAGAAGAGTGCTCTTTTCTCTAAAGCAGAGTGTGTTTCTTGTAAGGTGAGCTAGCATTTGTTTCCCAGTCCTAAATGGAGTGGAATCACATGCAGTTTCTGTCCTACGAGCAAGAGTTGTTTTATGGTAAGAATAGTCACTGTTGTGCTGCCATTGCCATACACAGTGCAAATAGCCCTCGCGTCTGTTTCCAGCAAGTACAGTGTATTAGTCTGAAGAGGAGCTACTGTTCTTGTCAGTTTCCTAAGCAGAGTTGAACTAGATACAGCCCGTGTGTGTAGGAAGCACAGTTCTTTTGTTCTGAGCAAGCTCACTGTTCGGACCACATAGGAAACACAGTAGAGTACAAGAGTGCTCTTTTGTCAAAAGCAGAGTGTGTTTCTTGTAAGGTGAGCTAGCGTTTGTTTCCCAGTCCTAAATGGAGTTGAATCACATGCAGTTTTTGGTCCTACGAGCAAGAGTTGTTTTCTGGTAAGGAAAGTCACTCTTGCGCTCCCATTGCCTTACATAGTGCAAATAGCACTCGCGTCTGTTCCCAGCATGTACAGTGTATTGGACTGAAAAGGATCTATTGTTCTTGTCAGTTTCCTAAGCAGAATTGAACTAGATTTGGCCGTGTATGTAGGAAGCACAGTTCTTTTGTTCTGAGCAAGCTCTCTGTTCTGGCCCTATAGGAAACACAGTAGAGTAGAAGAGTGCTCTTTTCTCAAAAGCAGAGTGTGTTTCTTGTAAGGCGAGCTAGCGTTTGTTTCCCAGTCCTAACTGGAGTTGAATCATATGCAGTTTTTGGTCCTACCAGCAAGAGTTGTTTTCTGGTAAGGAAAGTCACTATTGGGCTCCCTTTGCCATACACAGTGCAAACAGCACTCGTGTCTGTTTCCAGCAAGTACAGTGTATTGGACTGAAGAGCAGCTACTGTTCTTGTCAGTTTCCTAAGCAGAGTTGAACTAGATATGGCCCGTGTGTGTAGGAAGCACAGTTCTTTTGTTCTGAGCAAGCTCACTGTTCGGACACCGTAGGAAACACTGTAGAGTAGAACAGTCCTCTTTTCTCAAAAGCAGAGTGTATTTCTTGAAAGGCAAGCTAGTGTTTGTTTCCCAGTCAGAAATGGAATTGAATCCCGTGCAGTTTCTGGTCCTACGAGCAAGAGTTTTTTTCTGGTAATAAGAGACACTATTGCGCTCCCATTGCCATACACAGTGCATATAGCACTGGCGTCTGTTCCCTGCATGTACAGAGTATTGGACTGAATAGGAGCTACTATTCTTGTCAGTTTCCTAAGCAGAGTTAAACTAGATATGGCCTGTGTGTGTAGGAAGCACAGTTCTTTTGTTCTGAGCAAGTTCACTGTTCTGAACCTATAGGAAATACCGTAGAGTAGAAGAGTGATCTTTTCTCAAAAGCAGAGTCTTTTTCTTGTAAGGCGAGCTTGCGTTTCTTTCCCAGTCCTAAATGGAGTTGAGTCACATGCAGTTTCTGGTCCTATGAGCAAGAGTTGTTTTCTAGTAAGAAGAGTCACTATTGCGCTCCAAATGCCATACACAGTGCAAATAGCACTCGCGTCTGTTCCCAGCAAGTACAGTGTATTGGACTGAAGAGGAGCTACTGTTCTTGTCAGTTTCCTAAGCAGAGTTGAACTAGATATGGCACGTGTGTGTAGGAAGCACAGTTCTTTTTTTCTGAGCAAGCTCTCTGTTCGGACCCCATAGGAAACACAGTAGAGTAGGAGAGTGCTCTTTTCTCAAAAGCAGAGTTTGTTTCTTGTAAGGCGAGCTAGCGTTTGTTTCCCAGTCCTAAATGGAGTTGAATCACATGCAGTTTCTGGTCCTACGAGCAAGATTTGTTTTCTGGTACTAAGAGTCACTATTGCGCTCCCATTGTCATACACAGGGCAAAAAGCACTCGCGTCTGTTCCCAGCATGTACAGTGTATTGGACTGAAAAGGATCTATTGTTCTTGTCAGTTTCCTAAGCAGAATTGAACTAGATATGTCCCTGTATGTAGGAAGCACAGTTCTTTTGTTCTGAGCAAGCTCTCTGTTCTGGCCCTATAGGAAACACAGTAGAGTAGAAGAGTGCTCTTTTCTCAAAAGCAGAGTGTGTTTCTTGTAAGGCGAGCTAGAGTTTGTTTCCCAGTCCTAAATGGAGTTGAATCACATGCAGTTTTTGATCCTACGAGCTAGAGTTGTTTTCTGGTAAGGAAAGTCACTATTGAGATGCCATTGCCATACATAGTGCAAATAGCACTCGCGTCTGTTCCCAGCAAGTACACTGTATTGGACTGAAGATGAGCTACTGTTCTTCTCAGTTTTCTAAGCAGAGTTGAACTAGATATGGCCCCTGTGTGTAGGAAGCACAGTTCTTTTGTTCTGAGCAAGCTCACTATTCTGGCCCTATAGGAAACACAGTAGAGTAGAAGAGTGCTCTTTTCTCAAAAGCAGAGTGTGTTTCCTGTAAGGCAAGCTAGCGTTTGGTTACCAGTCATAAATGGAGTTGAATCACATGCAGTTTCTGGTCCTACGAGCTAGAGTGTTTTTCTGGTAAGGAAAGACACTATTGCGCTCCCATTGCCATATACAGAGCAAAGAGGACTCGCGTCTGTTCCCATCAAGTACAGTGTATTGGACTGAAGAGGAGCTACTGTTCTTGTCAGTTTCCTAAGCAGAGTTGAACTACATATGGTCCGCGTGTGTAGGAAGCACAGTTCTTTTGTACTGTAAGCTCACTGATCGAACCCATAGGAAACGCATTAGAGTAGAAGAGTGCCCTTTTATCAAAAGCAGAGTGTTTTTCTTGTAAGGCAAGGTAGCGTTTGTTGCGCAGTCCTAAATGGAGTTGAATCACATGCAGTTTCTGGTCCTACGTTCAAGAGTTTTTTTTTCTGGTAAGAAGAGTCACTATTGAACTCCCATTGTCATACACAGGGCAAATAGCACTGGCGTCTGTTCCCAGCAAGTACAGTGTATTGGACTGAAGAGGAGCTACTGTTCTTGTCAGTTTTCTAAGCAGAGTTGCACTAGATATAGCCCGTGTGTGTAGGAAGCACAGTTCTTTTGTTCTGAGGAAGCTCACTGTTTGGACCCCAAAGGAAACACAGTAGAGTAGAAGAGTGCCCTTTTCTCAAAAACAGAGTGTGTTTCTTGTAAGGCGAGCTAGCATTTGCTTCCTAGTCCTAAATGGAGTTGAATCACATGCAGTTTCTGGTCCTACAAGCAAGAGTTGTTTTCTATTAAGAAGAGTCACTATTGTGCTCCCATTGACATACACAGTGCAAATAGCACTCGCGTCTGTTCCCATCAAGTACAGTGTATGGGACTGAAGAGGATCTACTGTTCCTGTTAGTTTCCTAAGCAAAATTGAACTAGATACGGCCGTGTGTGTAGGAAGCACAGTTCTTTTGTTCTGAGTAAGCTCACTGTTCTGGCCCTATAGGAAACACAGTAGAGTAGAAGAGTGCTCTTTTCTAAAAAGCAGAGTGTGTTTCTTGTAAGGCGAGCTAGCGTTTGTTTCCCAGTCCTAAATGGAGTTGAATCACATGCAGTTTGCGGTCCTACCAGCAAGAGTTGTTTTCTGGTAAGGAAAGTCACTATTGGGCTCCCTTTGCCATACACAGTGCAAACAGCACTCGTGTCTGTTTACAGCAAGTACAGTGTATTGGACTGAAGAGCAGCTACTGTTCTTGTCAGTTTCCTAAGCAGAGTTGAACTAGATATGGCCCGTGTGTGTAGGAAGCACAGTTCTTTTGTTCTGAGCAAGCTCACTGTTCGGACACCATAGGAAACACTGTAGAGTAGAACAGTCCTCTTTTCTCAAAAGCAGAGTGTATTTCTTGAAAGGCAAGCTAGTGTTTGTTTCCCAGTCAGAAATGGAATTGAATCCCGTGCAGTTTCTGGTCCTACGAGCAAGAGTTTTTTTCTGGTAATAAGAGACACTATTGCGCTCCCATTGCCATACACAGTGCATATAGCACTGGCGTCTGTTCCCTGCATGTACAGAGTATTGGACTGAATAGGAGCTACTATTCTTGTCAGTTTCCTAAGCAGAGTTAAACTAGATATGGCCTGTGTGTGTAGGAAGCACAGTTCTTTTGTTCTGAGCAAGTTCACTGTTCTGAACCTATAGGAAATACCGTAGAGTAGAAGAGTGATCTTTTCTCAAAAGCAGAGTCTTTTTCTTGTAAGGCGAGCTTGCGTTTCTTTCCCAGTCCTAAATGGAGTTGAGTCACATGCAGTTTCTGGTCCTATGAGCAAGAGTTGTTTTCTAGTAAGAAGAGTCACTATTGCGCTCCAAATGCCATACACAGTGCAAATAGCACTCGCGTCTGTTCCCAGCAAGTACAGTGTATTGGACTGAAGAGGAGCTACTGTTCTTGTCAGTTTCCTAAGCAGAGTTGAACTAGATATGGCACGTGTGTGTAGGAAGCACAGTTCTTTTTTTCTGAGCAAGCTCTCTGTTCGGACCCCATAGGAAACACAGTAGAGTAGGAGAGTGCTCTTTTCTCAAAAGCAGAGTTTGTTTCTTGTAAGGCGAGCTAGCGTTTGTTTCCCAGTCCTAAATGGAGTTGAATCACATGCAGTTTCTGGTCCTACGAGCAAGATTTGTTTTCTGGTACTAAGAGTCACTATTGCGCTCCCATTGTCATACACAGGGCAAAAAGCACTCGCGTCTGTTCCCAGCATGTACAGTGTATTGGACTGAAAAGGATCTATTGTTCTTGTCAGTTTCCTAAGCAGAATTGAACTAGATATGTCCCTGTATGTAGGAAGCACAGTTCTTTTGTTCTGAGCAAGCTCTCTGTTCTGGCCCTATAGGAAACACAGTAGAGTAGAAGAGTGCTCTTTTCTCAAAAGCAGAGTGTGTTTCTTGTAAGGCGAGCTAGAGTTTGTTTCCCAGTCCTAAATGGAGTTGAATCACATGCAGTTTTTGATCCTACGAGCTAGAGTTGTTTTCTGGTAAGGAAAGTCACTATTGAGATGCCATTGCCATACATAGTGCAAATAGCACTCGCGTCTGTTCCCAGCAAGTACACTGTATTGGACTGAAGATGAGCTACTGTTCTTCTCAGTTTTCTAAGCAGAGTTGAACTAGATATGGCCCCTGTGTGTAGGAAGCACAGTTCTTTTGTTCTGAGCAAGCTCACTATTCTGGCCCTATAGGAAACACAGTAGAGTAGAAGAGTGCTCTTTTCTCAAAAGCAGAGTGTGTTTCCTGTAAGGCAAGCTAGCGTTTGGTTACCAGTCATAAATGGAGTTGAATCACATGCAGTTTCTGGTCCTACGAGCTAGAGTGTTTTTCTGGTAAGGAAAGACACTATTGCGCTCCCATTGCCATATACAGAGCAAAGAGGACTCGCGTCTGTTCCCATCAAGTACAGTGTATTGGACTGAAGAGGAGCTACTGTTCTTGTCAGTTTCCTAAGCAGAGTTGAACTACATATGGTCCGCGTGTGTAGGAAGCACAGTTCTTTTGTACTGTAAGCTCACTGATCGAACCCATAGGAAACGCATTAGAGTAGAAGAGTGCCCTTTTATCAAAAGCAGAGTGTTTTTCTTGTAAGGCAAGGTAGCGTTTGTTGCGCAGTCCTAAATGGAGTTGAATCACATGCAGTTTCTGGTCCTACGTTCAAGAGTTTTTTTTTCTGGTAAGAAGAGTCACTATTGAACTCCCATTGTCATACACAGGGCAAATAGCACTGGCGTCTGTTCCCAGCAAGTACAGTGTATTGGACTGAAGAGGAGCTACTGTTCTTGTCAGTTTTCTAAGCAGAGTTGCACTAGATATAGCCCGTGTGTGTAGGAAGCACAGTTCTTTTGTTCTGAGGAAGCTCACTGTTTGGACCCCAAAGGAAACACAGTAGAGTAGAAGAGTGCCCTTTTCTCAAAAACAGAGTGTGTTTCTTGTAAGGCGAGCTAGCATTTGCTTCCTAGTCCTAAATGGAGTTGAATCACATGCAGTTTCTGGTCCTACAAGCAAGAGTTGTTTTCTATTAAGAAGAGTCACTATTGTGCTCCCATTGACATACACAGTGCAAATAGCACTCGCGTCTGTTCCCATCAAGTACAGTGTATGGGACTGAAGAGGATCTACTGTTCCTGTTAGTTTCCTAAGCAAAATTGAACTAGATACGGCCGTGTGTGTAGGAAGCACAGTTCTTTTGTTCTGAGTAAGCTCACTGTTCTGGCCCTATAGGAAACACAGTAGAGTAGAAGAGTGCTCTTTTCTAAAAAGCAGAGTGTGTTTCTTGTAAGGCGAGCTAGCGTTTGTTTCCCAGTCCTAAATGGAGTTGAATCACATGCAGTTTGCGGTCCTACCAGCAAGAGTTGTTTTCTGGTAAGGAAAGTCACTATTGGGCTCCCTTTGCCATACACAGTGCAAACAGCACTCGTGTCTGTTTACAGCAAGTACAGTGTATTGGACTGAAGAGCAGCTACTGTTCTTGTCAGTTTCCTAAGCAGAGTTGAACTAGATATGGCCCGTGTGTGTAGGAAGCACAGTTCTTTTGTTCTGAGCAAGCTCACTGTTCGGACACCCTAGGAAACACTGTAGAGTAGAACAGTCCTCTTTTCTCAAAAGCAGAGTGTATTTCTTGAAAGGCAAGCTAGTGTTTGTTTCCCAGTCAGAAATGGAATTGAATCCCGTGCAGTTTCTGGTCCTACGAGCAAGAGTTTTTTTCTGGTAATAAGAGACACTATTGCGCTCCCATTGCCATACACAGTGCATATAGCACTGGCGTCTGTTCCCTGCATGTACAGAGTATTGGACTGAATAGGAGCTACTATTCTTGTCAGTTTCCTAAGCAGAGTTAAACTAGATATGGCCTGTGTGTGTAGGAAGCACAGTTCTTTTGTTCTGAGCAAGTTCACTGTTCTGAACCTATAGGAAATACCGTAGAGTAGAAGAGTGATCTTTTCTCAAAAGCAGAGTCTGTTTCTTGTAAGGCGAGCTTGCGTTTCTTTCCCAGTCCTAAATGGAGTTGAGTCACATGCAGTTTCTGGTCCTATGAGCAAGAGTTGTTTTCTAGTAAGAAGAGTCACTATTGCGCTCCAAATGCCATACACAGTGCAAATAGCACTCGCGTCTGTTCCCAGCAAGTACAGTGTATTGGACTGAAGAGGAGCTACTGTTCTTGTCAGTTTCCTAAGCAGAGTTGAACTAGATATGGCACGTGTGTGTAGGAAGCACAGTTCTTTTTTTCTGAGCAAGCTCTCTGTTCGGACCCCATAGGAAACACAGTAGAGTAGGAGAGTGCTCTTTTCTCAAAAGCAGAGTTTGTTTCTTGTAAGGCGAGCTAGCGTTTGTTTCCCAGTCCTAAATGGAGTTGAATCACATGCAGTTTCTGGTCCTACGAGCAAGATTTGTTTTCTGGTACTAAGAGTCACTATTGCGCTCCCATTGTCATACACAGGGCAAAAAGCACTCGCGTCTGTTCCCAGCATGTACAGTGTATTGGACTGAAAAGGATCTATTGTTCTTGTCAGTTTCCTAAGCAGAATTGAACTAGATATGTCCCTGTATGTAGGAAGCACAGTTCTTTTGTTCTGAGCAAGCTCTCTGTTCTGGCCCTATAGGAAACACAGTAGAGTAGAAGAGTGCTCTTTTCTCAAAAGCAGAGTGTGTTTCTTGTAAGGCGAGCTAGAGTTTGTTTCCCAGTCCTAAATGGAGTTGAATCACATGCAGTTTTTGATCCTACGAGCTAGAGTTGTTTTCTGGTAAGGAAAGTCACTATTGAGATGCCATTGCCATACATAGTGCAAATAGCACTCGCGTCTGTTCCCAGCAAGTACACTGTATTGGACTGAAGATGAGCTACTGTTCTTCTCAGTTTTCTAAGCAGAGTTGAACTAGATATGGCCCCTGTGTGTAGGAAGCACAGTTCTTTTGTTCTGAGCAAGCTCACTATTCTGGCCCTATAGGAAACACAGTAGAGTAGAAGAGTGCTCTTTTCTCAAAAGCAGAGTGTGTTTCCTGTAAGGCAAGCTAGCGTTTGGTTACCAGTCATAAATGGAGTTGAATCACATGCAGTTTCTGGTCCTACGAGCTAGAGTGTTTTTCTGGTAAGGAAAGACACTATTGCGCTCCCATTGCCATATACAGAGCAAAGAGGACTCGCGTCTGTTCCCATCAAGTACAGTGTATTGGACTGAAGAGGAGCTACTGTTCTTGTCAGTTTCCTAAGCAGAGTTGAACTACATATGGTCCGCGTGTGTAGGAAGCACAGTTCTTTTGTACTGTAAGCTCACTGATCGAACCCATAGGAAACGCATTAGAGTAGAAGAGTGCCCTTTTATCAAAAGCAGAGTGTTTTTCTTGTAAGGCAAGGTAGCGTTTGTTGCGCAGTCCTAAATGGAGTTGAATCACATGCAGTTTCTGGTCCTACGTTCAAGAGTTTTTTTTTCTGGTAAGAAGAGTCACTATTGAACTCCCATTGTCATACACAGGGCAAATAGCACTGGCGTCTGTTCCCAGCAAGTACAGTGTATTGGACTGAAGAGGAGCTACTGTTCTTGTCAGTTTTCTAAGCAGAGTTGCACTAGATATAGCCCGTGTGTGTAGGAAGCACAGTTCTTTTGTTCTGAGGAAGCTCACTGTTTGGACCCCAAAGGAAACACAGTAGAGTAGAAGAGTGCCCTTTTCTCAAAAACAGAGTGTGTTTCTTGTAAGGCGAGCTAGCATTTGCTTCCTAGTCCTAAATGGAGTTGAATCACATGCAGTTTCTGGTCCTACAAGCAAGAGTTGTTTTCTATTAAGAAGAGTCACTATTGTGCTCCCATTGACATACACAGTGCAAATAGCACTCGCGTCTGTTCCCATCAAGTACAGTGTATGGGACTGAAGAGGATCTACTGTTCCTGTTAGTTTCCTAAGCAAAATTGAACTAGATACGGCCGTGTGTGTAGGAAGCACAGTTCTTTTGTTCTGAGTAAGCTCACTGTTCTGGCCCTATAGGAAACACAGTAGAGTAGAAGAGTGCTCTTTTCTAAAAAGCAGAGTGTGTTTCTTGTAAGGCGAGCTAGCGTTTGTTTCCCAGTCCTAAATGGAGTTGAATCACATGCAGTTTGCGGTCCTACCAGCAAGAGTTGTTTTCTGGTAAGGAAAGTCACTATTGGGCTCCCTTTGCCATACACAGTGCAAACAGCACTCGTGTCTGTTTACAGCAAGTACAGTGTATTGGACTGAAGAGCAGCTACTGTTCTTGTCAGTTTCCTAAGCAGAGTTGAACTAGATATGGCCCGTGTGTGTAGGAAGCACAGTTCTTTTGTTCTGAGCAAGCTCACTGTTCGGACACCCTAGGAAACACTGTAGAGTAGAACAGTCCTCTTTTCTCAAAAGCAGAGTGTATTTCTTGAAAGGCAAGCTAGTGTTTGTTTCCCAGTCAGAAATGGAATTGAATCCCGTGCAGTTTCTGGTCCTACGAGCAAGAGTTTTTTTCTGGTAATAAGAGACACTATTGCGCTCCCATTGCCATACACAGTGCATATAGCACTGGCGTCTGTTCCCTGCATGTACAGAGTATTGGACTGAATAGGAGCTACTATTCTTGTCAGTTTCCTAAGCAGAGTTAAACTAGATATGGCCTGTGTGTGTAGGAAGCACAGTTCTTTTGTTCTGAGCAAGTTCACTGTTCTGAACCTATAGGAAATACCGTAGAGTAGAAGAGTGATCTTTTCTCAAAAGCAGAGTCTGTTTCTTGTAAGGCGAGCTTGCGTTTCTTTCCCAGTCCTAAATGGAGTTGAGTCACATGCAGTTTCTGGTCCTATGAGCAAGAGTTGTTTTCTAGTAAGAAGAGTCACTATTGCGCTCCAAATGCCATACACAGTGCAAATAGCACTCGCGTCTGTTCCCAGCAAGTACAGTGTATTGGACTGAAGAGGAGCTACTGTTCTTGTCAGTTTCCTAAGCAGAGTTGAACTAGATATGGCACGTGTGTGTAGGAAGCACAGTTCTTTTTTTCTGAGCAAGCTCTCTGTTCGGACCCCATAGGAAACACAGTAGAGTAGGAGAGTGCTCTTTTCTCAAAAGCAGAGTTTGTTTCTTGTAAGGCGAGCTAGCGTTTGTTTCCCAGTCCTAAATGGAGTTGAATCACATGCAGTTTCTGGTCCTACGAGCAAGATTTGTTTTCTGGTACTAAGAGTCACTATTGCGCTCCCATTGTCATACACAGGGCAAAAAGCACTCGCGTCTGTTCCCAGCATGTACAGTGTATTGGACTGAAAAGGATCTATTGTTCTTGTCAGTTTCCTAAGCAGAATTGAACTAGATATGTCCCTGTATGTAGGAAGCACAGTTCTTTTGTTCTGAGCAAGCTCTCTGTTCTGGCCCTATAGGAAACACAGTAGAGTAGAAGAGTGCTCTTTTCTCAAAAGCAGAGTGTGTTTCTTGTAAGGCAAGCTAGAGTTTGTTTCCCAGTCCTAAATGGAGTTGAATCACATGCAGTTTTTGATCCTACGAGCTAGAGTTGTTTTCTGGTAAGGAAAGTCACTATTGAGATGCCATTGCCATACATAGTGCAAATAGCACTCGCGTCTGTTCCCAGCAAGTACACTGTATTGGACTGAAGATGAGCTACTGTTCTTCTCAGTTTTCTAAGCAGAGTTGAACTAGATATGGCCCCTGTGTGTAGGAAGCACAGTTCTTTTGTTCTGAGCAAGCTCACTATTCTGGCCCTATAGGAAACACAGTAGAGTAGAAGAGTGCTCTTTTCTCAAAAGCAGAGTGTGTTTCCTGTAAGGCAAGCTAGCGTTTGGTTACCAGTCATAAATGGAGTTGAATCACATGCAGTTTCTGGTCCTACGAGCTAGACTGTTTTTCTGGTAAAGAAAGACACTATTGCGCTCCCATTGCCATATACAGAGCAAAGAGGACTCGCGTCTGTTCCCATCAAGTACAGTGTATTGGACTGAAGAGGAGCTACTGTTCTTGTCAGTTTCCTAAGCAGAGTTGAACTACCATATGGTCCGCGTGTGTAGGAAGCACAGTTCTTTTGTACTGTAAGCTCACTGATCGAACCCATAGGAAACGCATTAGAGTAGAAGAGTGCCCTTTTATCAAAAGCAGAGTGTTTTTCTTGTAAGGCAAGGTAGCGTTTGTTGCGCAGTCCTAAATGGAGTTGAATCACATGCAGTTTCTGGTCCTACGTTCAAGAGTTTTTTTTTCTGGTAAGAAGAGTCACTATTGAACTCCCATTGTCATACACAGGGCAAATAGCACTGGCGTCTGTTCCCAGCAAGTACAGTGTATTGGACTGAAGAGGAGCTACTGTTCTTGTCAGTTTTCTAAGCAGAGTTGCACTAGATATAGCCCGTGTGTGTAGGAAGCACAGTTCTTTTGTTCTGAGGAAGCTCACTGTTTGGACCCCAAAGGAAACACAGTAGAGTAGAAGAGTGCCCTTTTCTCAAAACAGAGTGTGTTTCTTGTAAGGCGAGCTAGCATTTGCTTCCTAGTCCTAAATGGAGTTGAATCACATGCAGTTTCTGGTCCTACAAGCAAGAGTTGTTTTCTATTAAGAAGAGTCACTATTGTGCTCCCATTGACATACACAGTGCAAATAGCACTCGCGTCTGTTCCCATCAAGTACAGTGTATGGGACTGAAGAGGATCTACTGTTCCTGTTAGTTTCCTAAGCAAAAATTGAACTAGATACGGCCGTGTGTGTAGGAAGCACAGTTCTTTTGTTCTGAGTAAGCTCACTGTTCTGGCCTTATAGGAAACACAGTAGAGTAGAAGAGTGCTCTTTTCTAAAAAGCAGAGTGTGTTTCTTGTAAGGCGAGCTAGCGTTTGTTTCCCAGTCCTAAATGGAGTTGAATCACATGCAGTTTGCGGTCCTACCAGCAAGAGTTGTTTTCTGGTAAGGAAAGTCACTATTGGGCTCCCTTTGCCATACACAGTGCAAACAGCACTCGTGTCTGTTTACAGCAAGTACAGTGTATTGGACTGAAGAGCAGCTACTGTTCTTGTCAGTTTCCTAAGCAGAGTTGAACTAGATATGGCCCGTGTGTGTAGGAAGCACAGTTCTTTTGTTCTGAGCAAGCTCACTGTTCGGACACCCTAGGAAACACTGTAGAGTAGAACAGTCCTCTTTTCTCAAAAGCAGAGTGTATTTCTTGAAAGGCAAGCTAGTGTTTGTTTCCCAGTCAGAAATGGAATTGAATCCCGTGCAGTTTCTGGTCCTACGAGCAAGAGTTTTTTTCTGGTAATAAGAGACACTATTGCGCTCCCATTGCCATACACAGTGCATATAGCACTGGCGTCTGTTCCCTGCATGTACAGAGTATTGGACTGAATAGGAGCTACTATTCTTGTCAGTTTCCTAAGCAGAGTTAAACTAGATATGGCCTGTGTGTGTAGGAAGCACAGTTCTTTTGTTCTGAGCAAGTTCACTGTTCTGAACCTTATAGGAAATACCGTAGAGTAGAAGAGTGATCTTTTCTCAAAAGCAGAGTCTGTTTCTTGTAAGGCGAGCTTGCGTTTCTTTCCCAGTCCTAAATGGAGTTGAGTCACATGCAGTTTCTGGTCCTATGAGCAAGAGTTGTTTTCTAGTAAGAAGAGTCACTATTGCGCTCCAAATGCCATACACAGTGCAAATAGCACTCGCGTCTGTTCCCAGCAAGTACAGTGTATTGGACTGAAGAGGAGCTACTGTTCTTGTCAGTTTCCTAAGCAGAGTTGAACTAGATATGGCACGTGTGTGTAGGAAGCACAGTTCTTTTTTTCTGAGCAAGCTCTCTGTTCGGACCCCATAGGAAACACAGTAGAGTAGGAGAGTGCTCTTTTCTCAAAAGCAGAGTTTGTTTCTTGTAAGGCGAGCTAGCGTTTGTTTCCCAGTCCTAAATGGAGTTGAATCACATGCAGTTTCTGGTCCTACGAGCAAGATTTGTTTTCTGGTACTAAGAGTCACTATTGCGCTCCCATTGTCATACACAGGGCAAAAAGCACTCGCGTCTGTTCCCAGCATGTACAGTGTATTGGACTGAAAAGGATCTATTGTTCTTGTCAGTTTCCTAAGCAGAATTGAACTAGATATGTCCCTGTATGTAGGAAGCACAGTTCTTTTGTTCTGAGCAAGCTCTCTGTTCTGGCCCTATAGGAAACACAGTAGAGTAGAAGAGTGCTCTTTTCTCAAAAGCAGAGTGTGTTTCTTGTAAGGCGAGCTAGAGTTTGTTTCCCAGTCCTAAATGGAGTTGAATCACATGCAGTTTTTGATCCTACGAGCTAGAGTTGTTTTCTGGTAAGGAAAGTCACTATTGAGATGCCATTGCCATACATAGTGCAAATAGCACTCGCGTCTGTTCCCAGCAAGTACACTGTATTGGACTGAAGATGAGCTACTGTTCTTCTCAGTTTTCTAAGCAGAGTTGAACTAGATATGGCCCCTGTGTGTAGGAAGCACAGTTCTTTTGTTCTGAGCAAGCTCACTATTCTGGCCCTATAGGAAACACAGTAGAGTAGAAGAGTGCTCTTTTCTCAAAAGCAGAGTGTGTTTCCTGTAAGGCAAGCTAGCGTTTGGTTACCAGTCATAAATGGAGTTGAATCACATGCAGTTTCTGGTCCTACGAGCTAGAGTGTTTTTCTGGTAAGGAAAGACACTATTGCGCTCCCATTGCCATATACAGAGCAAAGAGGACTCGCGTCTGTTCCCATCAAGTACAGTGTATTGGACTGAAGAGGAGCTACTGTTCTTGTCAGTTTCCTAAGCAGAGTTGAACTACATATGGTCCGCGTGTGTAGGAAGCACAGTTCTTTTGTACTGTAAGCTCACTGATCGAACCCATAGGAAACGCATTAGAGTAGAAGAGTGCCCTTTTATCAAAAGCAGAGTGTTTTTCTTGTAAGGCAAGGGTAGCGTTTGTTGCGCAGTCCTAAATGGAGTTGAATCACATGCAGTTTCTGGTCCTACGTTCAAGAGTTTTTTTTTTTCTGGTAAGAAGAGTCACTATTGAACTCCCATTGTCATACACAGGGCAAATAGCACTGGCGTCTGTTCCCAGCAAGTACAGTGTATTGGACTGAAGAGGAGCTACTGTTCTTGTCAGTTTTCTAAGCAGAGTTGCACTAGATATAGCCCGTGTGTGTAGGAAGCACAGTTCTTTTGTTCTGAGGGAAGCTCACTGTTTGGACCCCAAAGGAAACACAGTAGAGTAGAAGAGTGCCCTTTTCTCAAAAACAGAGTGTGTTTCTTGTAAGGCGAGCTAGCATTTGCTTCCTAGTCCTAAATGGAGTTGAATCACATGCAGTTTCTGGTCCTACAAGCAAGAGTTGTTTTCTATTAAGAAGAGTCACTATTGTGCTCCCATTGACATACACAGTGCAAATAGCACTCGCGTCTGTTCCCATCAAGTACAGTGTATGGGACTGAAGAGGATCTACTGTTCCTGTTAGTTTCCTAAGCAAAATTGAACTAGATACGGCCGTTTGTGTGTAGGAAGCACAGTTCTTTTGTTCTGAGTAAGCTCACTGTTCTGGCCCTATAGGAAACACAGTAGAGTAGAAGAGTGCTCTTTCTAAAAAGCAGAGTGTGTTTCTTGTAAGGCGAGCTAGCGTTTGTTTCCCAGTCCTAAATGGAGTTGAATCACATGCAGTTTGCGGTCCTACCAGCAAGAGTTGTTTTCTGGTAAGGAAAGTCACTATTGGGCTCCCTTTGCCATACACAGTGCAAACAGCACTCGTGTCTGTTTACAGCAAGTACAGTGTATTGGACTGAAGAGCAGCTACTGTTCTTGTCAGTTTCCTAAGCAGAGTTTGAACTAGATATGGCCCGTGTGTGTAGGAAGCACAGTTCTTTTGTTCTGAGCAAGCTCACTGTTCGGACACCCTAGGAAACACTGTAGAGTAGAACAGTCCTCTTTTCTCAAAAGCAGAGGTGTATTTCTTGAAAGGCAAGCTAGTGTTTGTTTCCCAGTCAGAAATGGAATTGAATCCCGTGCAGTTTCTGGTCCTACGAGCAAGAGTTTTTTTCTGGTAATAAGAGACACTATTGCGCTCCCATTGCCATACACAGTGCATATAGCACTGGCGTCTGTTCCCTGCATGTACAGAGTATTGGACTGAATAGGAGCTACTATTCTTGTCAGTTTCCTAAGCAGAGTTAAACTAGATATGGCCTGTGTGTGTAGGAAGCACAGTTCTTTTGTTCTGAGCAAGTTCACTGTTCTGAACCTATAGGAAATACCGTAGAGTAGAAGAGTGATCTTTTCTCAAAAGCAGAGTCTGTTTCTTGTAAGGCGAGCTTGCGTTTCTTTCCCAGTCCTAAATGGAGTTGAGTCACATGCAGTTTCTGGTCCTATGAGCAAGAGTTGTTTTCTAGTAAGAAGAGTCACTATTGCGCTCCAAATGCCATACACAGTGCAAATAGCACTCGCGTCTGTTCCCAGCAAGTACAGTGTATTGGACTGAAGAGGAGCTACTGTTCTTGTCAGTTTCCTAAGCAGAGTTTGAACTAGATATGGGCACGTGTGTGTAGGAAGCACAGTTCTTTTTTTCTGAGCAAGCTCTCTGTTCGGACCCCATAGGAAACACAGTAGAGTAGGAGAGTGCTCTTTTCTCAAAAGCAGAGTTTGTTTCTTGTAAGGCGAGCTAGCGTTTGTTTCCCAGTCCTAAATGGAGTTGAATCACATGCAGTTTCTGGTCCTACGAGCAAGATTTGTTTTCTGGTACTAAGAGTCACTATTGCGCTCCCATTGTCATACACAGGGCAAAAAGCACTCGCGTCTGTTCCCAGCATGTACAGTGTATTGGACTGAAAAGGATCTATTGTTCTTGTCAGTTTCCTAAGCAGAATTGAACTAGATATGTCCCTGTATGTAGGAAGCACAGTTCTTTTGTTCTGAGCAAGCTCTCTGTTCTGGCCCTATAGGAAACACAGTAGAGTAGAAGAGTGCTCTTTTCTCAAAAGCAGAGTGTGTTTCTTGTAAGGCAAGCTAGAGTTTGTTTCCCAGTCCTAAATGGAGTTGAATCACATGCAGTTTTTGATCCTACGAGCTAGAGTTGTTTTCTGGTAAGGAAAGTCACTATTGAGATGCCATTGCCATACATAGTGCAAATAGCACTCGCGTCTGTTCCCAGCAAGTACACTGTATTGGACTGAAGATGAGCTACTGTTCTTCTCAGTTTTCTAAGCAGAGTTGAACTAGATATGGCCCCTGTGTGT
>NW_026737928.1:0-29333 GCF_949786415.1 Peromyscus eremicus
GTGCTCCCATTGCCGTGCACAGTGCAAAGAGCACTCGCGTCTGATCCCAGCAAGTACAGTGTATTGTACTGAAGAGGAGCTATTGTTCTTGTCAGTTTCCTAAGCAGAGTTGAAGTAGGTATGGCCCGTGTGTGTAGGAAGCACAGTTCTTTTGTTCTGAGCAAGCTCAATGTTCGGACCCCATAGGAAACACAGTAGAGTAGAAAAGTGCTCTTTTCTCAAAAGCAGAGTGTGTTTCTTATAAGGCGAGCTAGCGTTTGTTTCCCAGTCCTAAATGGAGTTGAATCCAATGCAGTATTTCGTCCTATGAGCAAGAGTTGTTTTCTGGTAAGAAGAGTCACTATTGTGTTCCCATTGCCATACACAGTGCAAATAGCACTCGCGTCTGTTCCCAGGAAGTACAGTGTATTGGAATGAAGAGGAGCTACTGTTCTTGTCAGTTTCCTAAGCAGAGTTGAACTAGATATGGCCCGTGTGTGTAGGAAGCACAGTTATTTTTTTCGCAGCAAGCTCACTGTTCGGACCCCTTAGGAAACACATTAGAGTAGAAGAGTGCTCTTTTCTCAAAAGCAGAGTGTGTTTCTTGTAAGGCGAGCTAGCGTTTGTTTCCCAGTCATACATGGAGTTGAATCACATGCAGTTTCTGGTCCTACGAGAAAGATTTGTTTTCTGGTAAGAAGAGTCACTATTGTCCTCCCATTGTCATAAAAAGGGCAAATAGCACTGTCGTCTGTTCCCAGCATGTACAGTGTATTGGACTGAAGAGGATCTACTGTTCTTGTCAGCTTCCTAAGCAGAATTGAACTAGATATGGCCGTGTGTGTAGGAAGCACAGTTCTTTTGTTCTGAGCAAGCTCACTGTTCTGGCCCTACAGGAAACACAGTAGAGTAGAAGAGTGCTCTTTTCTCAAAAGCAGAGTGTGTTTCTTGTAAGACGAGCTAGCGTTTGTTTTCCAGTCCTAAATGGAGTTGAATCACATGCAGTTGTTGGTCCCACGAGCAAGAGCAGTTTTCTGGTAAGGAAAGACACTATTATGCTCCCAATGCCGTGCACAGTGCAAAGAGCACTCGCGTCTGATCCCAGCAAGTACAGTGTATTGTACTGAAGAGGAGCTACTGTTCTTGTCAGCTTCCTAAGCAGAATTGAACTAGATATGGCCGTGTGTGTAGGAAGCACAGTTCTTTTGTTCTGAGCAAGCTCACTGTTCTGGCCCTACAGGAAACACAGTAGAGTAGCAGAGTGCTCTTTTCTCAAAAGCAGAGTGTGTTTCTTGTAGGGTGAGCTAGCATTTGTTTTGCATTCCTAAATGGAGTTGAATCACATGCAGTTTCTGGTCCTACGAGCAAGAGTTGTTTTCTGGTAAGAAGAGTCATTATTGTGCTCCCATTGACACACACAGGGCAAATAGCCCTGGCATCTGTTCCCAGCAAGTACAGTGTATTGGACTGAAGAGGAGCTACTGTTCTTGTCAGTTTCCTATGCAGAAATGATCTAGATATGGCCCGTGTGTGTAGGAAGCACAGTTCTTTTGTTCTGAGCAAGCTCACTGTTCGGACCCCATAGGAAACACAGTAGAGTAGCAGAGTGCTCTTTTCTCAAAAGCAGAGTGTGTTTCTTGTAGGGTGAGCTAGCATTTGTTTTCCATTCCTAAATGGAGTTGAATCACATGCAGTTTCTGGTCCTACGAGCAAGAGTTGTTTTCTGGTAAGAAGAGTCACTATTGCGCTCCCATTGCCATACACAGTGCAAATACCAATGGCGTCTGTTCCCAGGATGTACAGTGTATTGCACTGAAGGGGATCTACTTTTCTTGTCAGTTTCCTAAGCAGTGTTGAACTATATATAGCCCGTGTGTGTAGGAAGCACAGTTCTTTTGTTCTGAGCAAGCTGACTGTTCGGACCCCATAGGAAATACAGTAGAGTAGAAGAGTGCTCTTTTCTCAAAAGCAGATTGTGTTTCTTGTAAGGCGAGCTAGTGTTTGTTTCCCAGTCCTAAATGGAGTTGAATCACATGCAGTTTCTGGTCCTACGAGCAAGAGTTGTTTTCTGGTAAGAAGAGTCACTATTGCGCTCCCATTGTCATACACAGGGCAAATAGCACTGGCGTCTGTTCCCAGCATGTACAGTGTATTGGACTGAAGAGGATCTACTGTTCTTGTCAGTTTCCTAAGCAGAATTGAACTAGATATGGCCCGTGTGTATGAAGCACAGTTCTTTTGTTCTGAGCAAGCTCACTGTTCTGGCCCTATAGGAAACACAGTAGAGTAGAGGAGTGCTCTTTTCTCAAAAGCAGAGTGTGTTTCTTGTAAGTCTAGCTAGCGTTTGTGTCCCAGTCCTAAATGGAGGTGAATCAAACTCAGTTTTTGGTCCTACGAGCAAGAGTTGTTTTCTGGTAAGAAGAGTCACTATTGCGCTACCATTGCCATACACAGTAAAAATAGCACTCGCGTCTGTTCCCAGCAAGTACAGTGTATTGGACTGAAGAGGAGCTACTGTTCTTGTCAGTTTCCTAAGCAGAGTTGAAGTAGATATGGCACGTGTGTGTAGAAAGCACAGTTCTTTTGTTCTGAGCAAGCTCACTGTTCTGGCCCTATAGGAAACACAGTAGAGTAGAAGAGTGCTCTTTTCTCAAAAGCAGAAAGTGTTTCTTGTAAGGCGAGCAGGTGTTTGTTTCCCAGTTCTAAATGGAGTTGAATCACATGCAGTTTCTGGACCTACGAGCAAGAGTTGTTTTCTGGTAAGAAGAGTCACTCTTGCGATCCAATTGCCATACACAGTGCAAATCGCACTGGCCTTTGTTCCCAGCATGTAAAGTGTATTGGACTGAAGAGGATCTACTGCTCTTGTCAGTTTACTAAGCAGAATTGAACGAGATATGGCCATGTGTAGGAAGCACAGTTCTTTTGTTCTGAGCAAGCTCACTGTTCTGGCGCTATAGGAAACACAGTAGAGTAGCAGAGTGCTGTTTTCTCAAAAGCAGAGTGTGTTTCTTGTAAGGCGAGCTAGCATTTGTTTCCAAGTCCTAAATAGAGTTGAATCACATGCAGTTTCTGGTCCTACACGCAAGAGTTGTTTTCTGGAAAGGAAAGTCACTATTGCGCTCCCATTGCCATACACAGTACAAATAGCACTCGCATCTCTTCCCAGCAAGTACAGTGTATTGGACTGAAGAGGAGCTACTGTTCTTGTCAGTTTCCTAAGCAGAGTTAAACTATATATGGCCTCTGTGTGTAGGAAGCACAGTTCTTTTGTTCTGAGCAAGCTCACTGTTCTGGCCATATAGGAAACACAGTAGAGTAGAAGAGTGCTCTTTTCTCAAAAACAGAGTGTGTTTCTTGTAAGGCGAGCTAGCGTTTGTTTCCCAGTCCTAAATGGAGTTGAATCACATGCATTTTCTGGTCCTACGAGCAAGAGTTGTTTTCTGGTAAGAAGAGTCACTACTGCGCTCCCATTGCCATACACAGTGCAAATAGCACTGGCGTCTGTTCCCAGCATGTACAGTGTATTGCACTGAAGAGGATCTACTGTTCTTGTCAGTTTCCTCAGCAGAGTTGAACCAGATATAGCCCGTGTGTGTAGGAAGCACAGTTCTTTTGTTCTGAGCAAGCTGACTGTTCGGACCCCATAGGAAACACAGTAGAGTAGAAGTGTTCTCTTTTCTCAAAAGCAGAGTGTGTTTCTTGTAAGTCGAGCTAGTGTTTGTTTCCCAGTCCTAAATGGAGTTGAATCACATGCAGTTTCTGGTCCTACGAGCAAGAGTTGTTTTCTGGTAAGAAGAGTCACTATTGCGCTCCCATTGTCATACACAGGGCAAATAGCACTGGCGTCTGTTCCCAGCATGTACAGTGTATTGGACTGAAGAGGATCTACTGTTCTTGTCAGTTTCCTAAGCAGAATTGAACTAGATATGGCCCGTGTGTATGAAGCACAGTTCTTTTGTTCTGAGCAAGCTCACTGTTCTGGCCCTATAGGAAACACAGTAGAGTAAAGGAGTGCTCTTTTCTCAAAAGCAGAGTGTGTTTCTTGTAAGTCTAGCTAGCGTTTGTTTCCCAGTCCTAAATGGAGGTGAATCAAACTCAGTTTTTGGTCCTACGAGCAAGAGTTGTTTTCTGGTAAGAAGAGTCACTATTGCGCTACCATTGCCATACACAGTAAAAATAGCACTCGCGTCTGTTCCCAGCAAGTACAGTGTATTGGACTGAAGAGGAGCTACTGTTCTTGTCAGTTTCCTAAGCAGAGTTGAAGTAGATATGGCACGTGTGTGTAGAAAGCACAGTTCTTTTGTTCTGAGCAAGCTCACTGTTCTGGCCCTATAGGAAACACAGTAGAGTAGAAGAGTGCTCTTTTCTCAAAAGCAGAAAGTGTTTCTTGTAAGGCGAGCAGGTGTTTGTTTCCCAGTTCTAAATGGAGTTGAATCACATGCAGTTTCTGGACCTACGAGCAAGAGTTGTTTTCTGGTAAGAAGAGTCACTCTTGCGATCCAATTGCCATACACAGTGCAAATCGCACTGGCCTTTGTTCCCAGCATGTAAAGTGTATTGGACTGAAGAGGATCTACTGCTCTTGTCAGTTTACTAAGCAGAATTGAACGAGATATGGCCATGTGTAGGAAGCACAGTTCTTTTGTTCTGAGCAAGCTCACTGTTCTGGCGCTATAGGAAACACAGTAGAGTAGCAGAGTGCTGTTTTCTCAAAAGCAGAGTGTGTTTCTTGTAAGGCGAGCTAGCATTTGTTTCCAAGTCCTAAATAGAGTTGAATCACATGCAGTTTCTGGTCCTACACGCAAGAGTTGTTTTCTGGAAAGGAAAGTCACTATTGCGCTCCCATTGCCATACACAGTACAAATAGCACTCGCATCTCTTCCCAGCAAGTACAGTGTATTGGACTGAAGAGGAGCTACTGTTCTTGTCAGTTTCCTAAGCAGAGTTAAACTATATATGGCCTCTGTGTGTAGGAAGCACAGTTCTTTTGTTCTGAGCAAGCTCACTGTTCTGGCCATATAGGAAACACAGTAGAGTAGAAGAGTGCTCTTTTCTCAAAAACAGAGTGTGTTTCTTGTAAGGCGAGCTAGCGTTTGTTTCCCAGTCCTAAATGGAGTTGAATCACATGCAGTTTCTCTTCCTACGAGCAAGAGTTGTTTTCTGGTAAGAAGAGTCACTCTTGCGCTCCCATTGCCATACACAGTGCAAATAGCACTGGCGTCTGTTCCCAGCATGTACAGTGTATTGCACTGAAGAGGATCTACTGTTCTTGTCAGTTTCCTCAGCAGAGTTGAACCAGATATAGCCCGTGTGTGTAGGAAGCACAGTTCTTTTGTTCTGAGCAAGCTGACTGTTCGGACCCCATAGGAAACACAGTAGAGTAGAAGTGTTCTCTTTTCTCAAAAGCAGAGTGTGTTTCTTGTAAGGCGAGCTAGTGTTTGTTTCCCAGTCCTAAATGGAGTTGAATCACATGCAGTTTCTGGTCCTACGAGCAAGAGTTGTTTTCTGGTAAGAAGAGTCACTATTGCGCTCCCATTGTCATACACAGGGCAAATAGCACTGGCGTCTGTTCCCAGCATGTACAGTGTATTGGACTGAAGAGGATCTACTGTTCTTGTCAGTTTCCTAAGCAGAATTGAACTAGATATGGCCCGTGTGTGTATGAAGCACAGTTCTTTTGTTCTGAGCAAGCTCACTGTTCTGGCCCTATAGGAAACACAGTAGAGTAGAGGAGTGCTCTTTTCTCAAAAGCAGAGTGTGTTTCTTGTAAGTCTAGCTAGCGTTTGTTTCCCAGTCCTAAATGGAGGTGAATCAAACTCAGTTTTTGGTCCTACGAGCAAGAGTTGTTTTCTGGTAAGAAGAGTCACTATTGCGCTACCATTGCCATACACAGTAAAAATAGCACTCGCGTCTGTTCCCAGCAAGTACAGTGTATTGGACTGAAGAGGAGCTACTGTTCTTGTCAGTTTCCTAAGCAGAGTTGAACTAGATATGGCACGTGTGTGTAGAAAGCACAGTTCTTTTGTTCTGAGCAAGCTCACTGTTCTGGCCCTATAGGAAACACAGTAGAGTAGAAGAGTGCTCTTTTCTCAAAAGCAGAAAGTGTTTCTTGTAAGGCGAGCAGGTGTTTGTTTCCCAGTTCTAAATGGAGTTGAATCACATGCAGTTTCTGGTCCTACGAGCAAGAGTTGTTTTCTGGTAAGAAGAGTCACTCTTGCGATCCAATTGCCATACACAGTGCAAATCGCACTGGCCTTTGTTCCCAGCATGTAAAGTGTATTGGACTGAAGAGGATCTACTGCTCTTGTCAGTTTACTAAGCAGAATTGAACGAGATATGGCCATGTGTAGGAAGCACAGTTCTTTTGTTCTGAGCAAGCTCACTGTTCTGGCGCTATAGGAAACACAGTAGAGTAGCAGAGTGCTGTTTTCTCAAAAGCAGAGTGTGTTTCTTGTAAGGCGAGCTAGCATTTGTTTCCAAGTCCTAAATAGAGTTGAATCACATGCAGTTTCTGGTCCTACACGCAAGAGTTGTTTTCTGGAAAGGAAAGTCACTATTGCGCTCCCATTGCCATACACAGTACAAATAGCACTTGCATCTCTTCCCAGCAAGTACAGTGTATTGGACAGAAGAGGAGCTACTGTTCTTGTCAGTTTCCTAAGCAGAGTTAAACTATATATGGCCTCTGTGTGTAGGAAGCACAGTTCTTTTGTTCTGAGCAAGCTCACTGTTCTGGCCATATAGGAAACACAGTAGAGTAGAAGAGTGCTCTTTTCTCAAAAACAGAGTGTGTTTCTTGTAAGGCGAGCTAGCGTTTGTTTCCCAGTCCTAAATGGAGTTGAATCACATGCAGTTTCTGGTCCTACGACCAAGAGTTGTTTTCTGGTAAGGAAAGTCACTATTGCACTCCCATTGCCATACACAGTGCAAATAGCACTGGCGTCTGTTCCCAGCATGTACAGTGTATTGCACTGAAGAGGATCTACTGTTCTTGTCAGTTTCCTCAGCAGAGTTGAACCAGATATAGCCCGTGTGTGTAGGAAGCACAGTTCTTTTGTTATGAGCAAGCTGACTGTTCGGACCCCAAAGGAAACACAGTAGAGTAGAAGTGTTCTCTTTTCTCAAAAGCAGAGTGTGTTTCTTGTAAGGCGAGCTAGCGTTTGTTTCCCAGTCCTAAATGGAGTTGAATCACATGCAGTTTCTTGTCCTACGAGCAAGAGTTGTTTTCTGGAAAGGAAAGTCACTATTGTGCTCCCTTTGCCATACACAGTGCAAATAGCACTCGTGTCTGTTCCCAGCAAGTACAGTGTATTGGACTGAAGAGGAGCTACTGCTCTTGTCAGTTTCCTAAGCAGAGTTGAACTAGATATGCCCCGTGTGTGTAGGAAGCACAGTTCTTTGTTCTGAGCAAGCTCACTGTTCGAACCCCATAGGAAACACAGTAGAATAGAAGAGTGCTCTTTACTCAAAAGAAGAGTGTGTTTCTTGTAAGGCGAGCTAGTGTTTGTTTCGCAGTCCTAAATGGAGTTGAATCACATGCAGTTTCTGGTCCTACGATCAAGAGTTTTTTCTGGTAAGAAGAGTCACTATTGCCCTCCCATTGTCATACACAGGGCAAATAGCACTGGCGTCTGTTCCCAGCATGTACAGTGTATTGGACAGAAGATGATCTACTGTTCTTGGCAGTTTCCTAAGCAGAGTTGAACTAGATATGGCCCGTGTGTGTAGGAAGCACAGTTCTTTTGTTCTGAGCAATCTCACTGTTCTGGTCCTATAGGAAACACAGAAGAGTAGAAGAGTGCTCTTTTCTCAAAAGCAAAGTGTGTTTCTTGTAAGGTGAGCTAGCGTTTGTTTCCCAGTCCTGAATGGAGTTGAATTACATGCAGTTTCTGGTCCTATGAGCAAGAGTTGTTTTCTGGTAAGAAGAGTCACTATTGCAATCCTATTGAAATACACAGTGCAAACAACACTCGCTACTGTTCTTTGCAAGTACAGTGTATTGGACAGAAGAAGAGCTACTGTTCTTGTTAGTTTCCTAAGCAGAGTTGAACTAGATATGGCCCGTGTGTGTAGGAAGCACAGTTCTTTTGTTCTGACCAAGCTCACTCTTCAGACCCCACAGGAAACACAGTAGAGTAGAAGAGTGCTCTTTTCTCAAAAGCAGAGTGTGTTTCTTGTAAAGCGAGCTAGCGTTTGTTTCCCAGTCCTAAATGGAGTGGAATCACATGCAGTTTCTGGTCCTACGAGCAAGGGATGTTTTCTGGTAAGGAAAGTCACTATTGTGTTCCCTTTGCCATAAACAGTGCAAATAGCACTCGCGTCTGTTCCCAGCAAGTGCAGTGTATTGGACTGAAGAGAAGCTACTGTTCTTGTCAGTTTCCTAAGCAGAGTTGAACTAGATATGGTTCGTGTGTGTAGGAAGCACAGTTCTTTTGTTCTGAGCAAGCTCACTCTTCTGGCCCTATAGGAAACACAGAAGAGTAGAAGAGTGCTCTTTTCTCAGAAGCAGAGTGTGTTTCTTGTAAGGCAAGCTAGTGTTTGTTTCCCAGTCCTAAACGGAGTTGAATCACATGCAGTTTCTGGTCCTACGAGCAAGAGTTGTTTTCTGGTAAGAAGTGTCACTATTGGGCTCCCATTGCTGTACACAGTTCAAATAGCACTCGCGTCTGTTCCCAGCAAGTACAGTGTATTGGACTGAAGAGGAGCTACTGTTCTTGTCAGTTTCCTAAGCAGAATTGAACTAGATATGGTCCGTGTGTGTAGGAAGCACAGTTCTTTTGTTCTCAGCAAGCTCAATGTTCTGGCACTATAGGAAACACAGTAGAGTAGAAGAGTGCTCTTTTCTCAAAAGCAGAGTGTGTTTCTTGTAAGGCGAGCTAGCGTTTGTTTCCCAGTGCTAAATGGAGTTGAATCCCATGCAGTTTCTGGTCCTACGAGCAAGAGTTGTTTTCTGGTAAGAAGAGTCACTATTGCGCTCCCATATTCATACACAGTGCAAATAGCACAGGCGTCTGTTCCCAGGAAGTACAGTGTATTGGACTGAAGAGGATCTACTGTTCCTGTCAGTTTCCTAAGCAGAGTTGAACTAGATATGGCCCGTGTGTGTAGGAAGCACAGTTCTTTTGTTCTGAGCAAGCTCACTGTTCGGACCCCATAGGAAACACAGTAGAGTAGAAGAGTGCTCTTTTCTCAAAAGCAGAGTGTGTTTCCTGTAAGGCGACCTAGCGTTTGTTTCCCAGTCCTAAATGGGAGTTGAATCACATGCATATTCTGGTCCTATGAGCAAGAGTTATTTTCTGGTAAGAAAAGTCACTATTGAGCTCCCACTTTCATACACAGGGCAAATAGCACTGGCGTCTGTTACCAGCATGTACAGTGTATTGGACTGAAGAGGAGCTACTGTTCTTGTCAGTTTCCTAAGCAGAGTTGAACTAGATATGGCCGTGTGTGTAGGAAGCACAGTTCTTTTGTTCTGAGCAAGCTCATTGTTCGGAACCCATAGGAAACACAGTAGAGTAGAAGAGTGCTCTTTTCTCAAAAGCAGAGTGGGTTTCTTGTATTGCGAGCTAGCGTTTGTTTCCCAGTTATAAATGGGAGTTGAATCACATGCAGTTTCTGGTCCTACAAGCAAGAATTGTTTTCTGGTAAGAAGAGTCACTATTGTGCTCCCTCTGTCATACACAGGGCAAATAGCACTGGCGTCTGTTCCCAGCAAATACAGTGTATTGGACTGAAGAAGAGCTACTGTTCTTGTCAGATTCCTAAGCAGAGTTGAACTAGATATGGCCCGTGTGTGTAGGAACCACAGTTCGTTTGTTCTGAGCAAGCTCACTGTTTTGGCCCTATAGGAAACACAGTAGAGTAGAAGAGTGCTCTTTTCTCAAAAGCAGAGTGTGTTTCTTGTAAGTCTAGCTAGCGTTTGTTTCCCAGTCCTAAATGGAGGTGAATCAAATGCAGTTTTTGGTCCTACGAGCAAGAGTTGTTTTCTGGTAAGAAGAGTCACTATTGCGCTCCCATTGCCATACAAAGTAAAAATAGCACTCGCTTCTGTTCCCAGCAAGTACAGTGTATTCGACTGAAGAGGAGCTACTGTTCTTGTCAGTTTCCTAAGCAGAGTTGAACTAGATATGGCACGTGTGTGTAGGAAGCACAGTTCTTTTGTTCTGAGCAAGCTCACTGTTCTGGCCCTATAAGAAACACAATAGAGTAGAAGAGTGCTCTTTTCTCAAAAGCAGAAAGTGTTTCTTGTAAGGCGAGCTAGTGTTTGTTTCCCAGTTCTAAATGGAGTGGAATCCCATGCAGTTTCTGGTGCTACGAGCAAGAGTTGTTTTCTGGTAAGAAGAGTCACTATTGGGCTTCCATTGTCATACACAGGGCAAATAGCACTGGCGTCTGTTCCCAGCATGTACAGTATATTAGACTGAAGAGGATCTACTGTTCTTGTCAGGTTCCTAAGCAGAGTTGAACTAGATATGACCCGTGTGTGTAGGAAGCACAGTTCTTTTTTTCTGAGCAAGCTCTCTGTTTTGTCCCTACAGGAAACACAGTGGAATAAAAGAGTGCTCTTTTCTCAAAAGAAGAGTGGGTTTCTTGTAAGGCGAGCTAGCGTTTTTTTCCCAGTCCTAAATGAAGTTGAAATACACATACAGTTTCTGGTCCTACGAGCGAGAGTTGTTTTCTGGTAAGAAGAGTCCATTTTGCGCTCCCTTTGCCATACACAGTAAAGATAGCACTCGCGTCTGTTCCCAGCAAGTACAGTGTATTGGACTGAAGAGAGGCTACTGTTCTTGTCAGTTTCATAAGCAGAATTGAACTAGATATGGCCCGTGTGTGTAGGAAGCACAGTTCTTTTGTTCTGAGCAAGCTCACTGTTCTGGCCCTATAGGAAACACAGTAGAGTAGAGGAGTGCTCTTTTCTCAAAAGCAGAGTGTGTTTCTTGTAAGTCTAGCTAGCGTTTGTTTCCCAGTCCTAAATGGAGGTGAATCAAATGCAGTTTTTGGCTCTATGAGCAAGAGCTGTTTTCTGGTAAGAAGAGTCACTATTGCGCTCCCATTGCCATACACAGTAAAATAGCACTCGCGTCTGTTCCCAGCAAGTACAGTGTATTGGACTGAAGAGGAGCTACTGTTCTTGTCTGTTTCCTAAGCAGAGTTGAACTAGATATGGCACGTGTGTGTAGGAAGCACAGTTCTTTTTTTCTGAGCAAGCTCACTGTTCTGGCCCTATAGGAAACACAGTAGAGTAGAAGAGTGCTCTTTTCTCAAAAGCAGAAAGTGTTTCTTGTAAGGCGAGCTATCGTTTGTTTCCCAGTTCTAAATGGAGTTGAATCACATGCAGTTTCTGGTCCTACGAGCAAGAGTTGTTTTCTGGTAAGAAGAGTCACTATTGCGCTCCCATTGCCATACACAGTGCAAATCGCACTGGCTTTTGTTCCCAGCATGTACAGTGTATTGAACTGAAGAGGAGCTACTGTTCTTTTCAGTTTCCTAAGCAGAGTTGAACTAGATATGGCCCATGTATGTAGGAAGCACAGTTCTTTTGTTCTGAGAATGCTCACTGTTCTGGCCCTATAGGAATCACATTAGCGTAGAGGAGTGCCCTTTTCTCAAAAGCAGAGTGTGTTTCTTGTAGGGTGAGCTAGCATTTGTTTTCCAGTCCTAAATGAGTTGAATCACATGCAGTTTCTGGTCCTACGAGCAAGAGTTGTTTTCTGGTAAAAAGAGTCATTATTGTGCTCCCATTGTCACACACAGGGCAAATAGCACTGGCATCTGTTCCCAGCAAGTACAGTGTATTGGACTTAAGAGGATCTACTGTTCTTGTCAGTTTCCTAAGAGGAGTTGAACTAGATATGGCCCGTGTGTATAAGAAGCACAGTTCTTTTGTTCTGAGAAAGCTCACTGTGCGAAACCATAGGAACCACAGTAGAGTAGAATAGTGTTCTTTTCTCAAAAGCAGACTGTTTTTCTTGAAAGGCGAGCTAGTGTTTGTTTTCCAGACAGAAATGGAGTTGAATCACATGCAGATTCTGGTCGTACGAGCAAGAGTTGTTTTCTGTAAAAAGAGTCACTATTGCGCACCCTTTGCCATACACAGGGCAAATAGCACTGGCATCTGTTCCCAGCAAGTACAGTGTATTGGACTGAAGAGGAGCTACTGTTCTTGTCAGTTTCCTAAGCAGAGATGAACTACATATGGCCCCTGTGTGTAGGAAGCACAGTTCTTTTTTTTCTGAGCAAGTTCACTGTCCTGGCCCTATAGGAAACATAGTAGAGTAGAAGAGTGCTCTTTTCTCAAAAGCAGAGTGATGTTTATTTTAAGGCGAGCTAGAGTTTGTTTCCCAGTCCTAAATGGAGTTGAATCACATGCAGTTTTTGGTCCTACCAGCAAGAGATGTTTGCTAGTAAGGAAAGTCACTATTGTGCTCCCTTTGAAATACACAGTGCAAATAGCACTCGCGTCTGTTTCCAGCAAGTACAGTGTATTGGACTGAAGAGGATCTACTGTTCTTGTCAGTTTCCTAAGCAGAGTTGAACTAGATATGGCCCGTGTGTAGGAAGCACAGTTCATTTGTTATGAGCAAGCTCAGTGTTCGGAACACATAGGATACACAGTAGAGTAGAAGAGTGCTCTTTTCTCAAAAGCAGATTGTGTTTCTTGAAAGGCGAGCTAGTGTTTGTTTCCTAGTCAGAAATGGAGTTGAATCCCATGCAGTTTCTGGTCCTACGAGCAAGAGTTGTTTTCTGGTAAGAAGAGTCACTATTGCGCTCCCATTGTAATACACAGGGCAAATAGCACTGGCATCTGTTCCCAGCATGTACAGTGTATTGGACTGAAGAGGAGCTACTGTTCTTGTCAGTTTCCTAAGCAGAGTTGTACTAGATATGGCCCCTGTGTGTAGGAAGCACAGTTCTTTTGTTCTGAGCAAGCTGACTGTTCTGGGCCTAAAGGAAAAACAGTAGAGTAGAAGAGTGCGCTTTTCTCAAAAGCAGAGTGTGTTTCTTGTAAGGCGAGGTAGCAGTTGTTTCCCAGTCCTAAATGGAGTTGAATCCCATGCAGTTTCAGGTCCTATGAGCAAGAGTTGTTTTCTGGTAAGAAGAGTCACCATTGCGCTCCCATTGTCATACACAGAGCAAATAGCATTGGCGTCGGTTCCCAGCATGTACAGTGAAATGGACTGAAAAGAATCTACTGTTCTTGTCAGGTTCCTAAGCAGAATTGAACTAGATATGGCCGTGTGTGTAGGAAGCACAGTTCTTTTGTTCTGAGAAAGCTCAAAGTTCGGACCCCATAGGAAACACAATAGAGTAGAAGAGTGCTCTTTTCTCAACAGCAGAGTGTGTTTCTTTTAAGGCGAGCTAGCATTTGTTTCCCAGTCCTAAATGGAGTTGAATCACATGCAGTTTCTGGACCTACGAGCAAGAGTTGTTTTCTGGTTTGGAAAGTCACTATTGCGCTCCCATTGCCATACACAGTTCAAATAGCACTTGCGTCTGTTCCCAGCAAGTACAGTGTATTGGACTGAGGAGGAGCTACTGTTCCTGTCACTTTCCTAAGCAGAGTTGAACCAGATATGGCCCGTGTTTAGGAAGCACAGTTCTTTTGTTCTGAGCAAGCTCACTGTTCGTACCCCATAGGAAGCACAGTAGAGTAGAAGAGTGCTCTTTTCTCAAAAGCAGAGTATGTTTCTGGAAAGGCGAGCTAGTTAGTGTTTGTTTCCCAGTCAGAAATGGAGTTGAATCCCATGCAGTTCCTGGTCCTACGAGCAAGAATTTTTTTCTGTTAAGAAGAGTAACTATTGTGCTCCCATTGCCCTAAACAGTGCAAATAGCACTGGTGTCTGTTCCCAGCAAGTACAGTATATTGGACTGAAGAGGAGCTACTGTTCTTGTCAGTTTCCTAAGCAGAGTTGAACTAGATATGGCCCGTGTGTGTAGGAAGCACAGTTCTTTTGTTCGGAGCAAGTTCACTGTTCGGACCCCATAGGAAACACAGTAGAGTAGAAGAGTGCTTGTTTCTCAAAAACAGAGTGTGTTTCTTGTAAGGCGAGCTAGTGTTTGTTTCCCAGTCCTAAATGGAGTTGAATCACATGCAGTTTCTGGTTCTACGAGCAAGAGTTGTTTTCTGGTAAGAAGAGTCACTATTGTGCTCCCATTGTCATACACAGGGCAAATAGCACTGGCATCTCTTCCCAGCATGTACAGAGTATTGGACTGAAGAGGATCTACTGTTTTTGTCAGGTTCCTAAGCAGAATTGAACTAGATATGGCCCGTGTGTGTAGGAAGCACAGTTCTTTTGTTTTGAGCAATCTCACTGTTCGGACCCAATAGGAAACACAGTAGAGTAGAAGAGTGCCCTTTTCTCAAAAGCAGAGTGTGTTTCTTGTAAGGCGAGCTGGCTTTTGTTTCCCAGTCCTAAATGGAGTTGAATCACATGCAGTTTCTGGTCCTACGAGCAAGAGTAGTTTTCTGATAAGAAGAGTCACTGTTGCGCTCCCATTGCCATACACAGTGCAAATAGCACTTGCGTCTGTTCCCAGCAAGTACAGTGTATTGGACTGAAGAGGAGCTACTGTTCTTGTCAGTTTTCTAACCAGAGTTGAACTAGATATTGCCCGTGTGTGTAGGAAACACAGTTCTTTTGTTCTGAGCAAGCTCACTGTTCGGACACCATAGGAAACACAGTAGAGTAGATGAGTGCTCTTTTCTCAAAAGCAGAGTGTGTTTCTTGCAAGGCGAGCTAGCGGTTTTTTTTTTCCCAGTCCTAAACGGAGTTGAATCCCATGCAGTTTCTGGTCCTACCAGCAAGAGTTGTTTGCTAGTAAGGAAAGTCACTATTGTGCTCCCATTGCCATACACAGTACAAATAGCACTCGCGTCTGTTTCCAGCAAGTACAGTGTATTGGACTGAAGAGGATCTACTGTTCTTGTCAGTTTCCTAAGAGGAGTAGAACTAGATATGGCCTGTGTGTGTAGGAAGCACAGTTCTTTTGTTCTGAGCAAGCTCACTGTTCTGGCCCTATAGGAAACACAGTAGAGTAGAAGAGTGCTCTTTTCTCAAAAGCAGAGTGTGTTTCTTGTAAGGCAAGCTAGCGTTGGTTCCCAGTCCTAAATGGAGTTGAATCACATGCAGTTTCTGGTCCTACGAGCAAGAGTTGTTTTCTGGTAAGGAAAGTCACTATTGCGCTCCCATTGCCATACACAGTACATATAGCACTCGCATCTGTTCCCAGGAAGTACAGTGTATTGGACTGAAGAGGAGCTACTGTTCTTCTCAGTTTCCTAAGAGGAGTTCAACTAGATATGGCCCGTGTGTATAAGAAGCACAGTTCATTTGTTCTGAGAAAGCTCACTGTGCGAAACCATAGGAACCACAGTAGAGTAGAATAGTGTTCTTTTCTCAAAAGCAGACTGTGTTTCCTGAAAGGAGAGCTAGTGTTTGTTTTCCAGTCAGAAATGGAGTTGAATCACATGCATATTCTGGTTGTACGAGCAAGAGTTGTTTTCTGTAAAAAGAGTCACTATTGCGCTCCCTTTGCCTTACACAGGGCAAATAGCACTGGCATCTGTTCCCAGCAAGTACAGTGTATTGGACTGAAGAGGAGCTACTGTTCTTGTCAGTTTCCTAAGCAGAGATGAACTACATATGGCCCCTGTGTGTTGGAAGCACAGTTCTTTTTTTTCTGAGCAAGTTCACTGTCCTGGCCCTATAGGAAACACAGTAGAGTAGAAGAGTGCTCTTTTCTCAAAAGCAGAGTGTGTTTCTTTTAAGGCGACCTAGAGTTTATTTCCCAGTCCTAAATGGAGTTGAATCCCATGCAGTTTTTGGTCCTACCAGCAAGAGTTGTTTTCTAGTAAGGAAAGTCACTATTGTGCTCCCTTTGCCATACACAGTGCAATTAGCACTCGCGTCTGTTTCCCACAAGTACAGTGTATTGGACTGAAGAGGATCTACTGTTCTTGTCAGTATCCTAAGCAGAGTTGAACTAGATATGGCCCATGTGTAGGAAGCACAGTTCATTTGTTCTGAGCAAGCTCAGTGTTCGGAACACATAGGATACACAGTAGAGTAGAAGAGTGCTCTTTTCTCAAAAGCAGATTGTGTTTCTTGAAAGGCGAGCTAGTGTTTGTTTCCTTGTCAGAAATGGAGTTGAATCCCATGCAGTTTCTGGTCCTACGAGCAAGAGTTGTTTTCTGGTAAGAAGAGACACTATTGCGCTCCCATTGTCATACACAGGGCAAATAGCACTGGCATCTTTTCCCAGCATGTACAGTGTATTGGACTGAAGAGGAGCTACTGTTCTTGTCAGTTTCCTAAGCAGAGTTGAACTAGATATGGCCCCTGTGTGTAGGAAGCACAGTTCTTTTGTTCTGATCAAGCTGACTGTTCTGGGCCTAAAGGAAACACAGTAGAGTAGAAGAGTGCTCTTTTCTCAAAAGCAGAGTGTGGTTCTTCTTAGGCGAGCTAGCGTTTGTTTCACAGTCCTAAATGGAGTTGAGTTACATGCAGTTTCTGGTCCTATGAGCAAGAGTTATTTTCTGGTAAGAAGAGTCACTATTGCGCTCCCATTGTCATACACAGGGCAAATAGCACTGGCGTCTGTTCCCAGCATGTACAGTGTATTGGACTGAAGAGGACCTACTGTTCTTGTCAGGTTCCTAAGCAGAATTGAACTAGATATGGCCCGTGTGTGTAGGAAGCACAGTTCTTTTGTTTTGAGCAATCTCACTGTTCGGACCCAATAGGAAACACAGTAGAGTAGAAGAGTGCCCTTTTCTCAAAAGCAGAGTGTGTTTCTTGTAAGGCGAGCTGGCTTTTGTTTCCCAGTCCTAAATGGAGTTGAATCACATGCAGTTTCTGGTCCTACGAGCAAGAGTAGTTTTCTGATAAGAAGAGTCACTGTTGCGCTCCCATTGCCATACACAGTGCAAATAGCACTCGCGTCTGTTCCCAGCAAGTACAGTGTATTGGACTGAAGAGGAGCTACTGTTCTTGTCAGTTTTCTAACCAGAGTTGAACTAGATATTGCCCGTGTGTGTAGGAAACACAGTTCTTTTGTTCTGAGCAAGCTCACTGTTCGGACACCATAGGAAACACAGTAGAGTAGATGAGTGCTCTTTTCTCAAAAGCAGAGTGTGTTTCTTGCAAGGCGAGCTAGCGGTTTTTTTTTTCCCAGTCCTAAACGGAGTTGAATCCCATGCAGTTTCTGGTCCTACCAGCAAGAGTTGTTTGCTAGTAAGGAAAGTCACTATTGTGCTCCCATTGCCATACACAGTACAAATAGCACTCGCGTCTGTTTCCAGCAAGTACAGTGTATTGGACTGAAGAGGATCTACTGTTCTTGTCAGTTTCCTAAGAGGAGTAGAACTAGATATGGCCTGTGTGTGTAGGAAGCACAGTTCTTTTGTTCTGAGCAAGCTCACTGTTCTGGCCCTATAGGAAACACAGTAGAGTAGAAGAGTGCTCTTTTCTCAAAAGCAGAGTGTGTTTCTTGTAAGGCAAGCTAGCGTTGGTTCCCAGTCCTAAATGGAGTTGAATCACATGCAGTTTCTGGTCCTACGAGCAAGAGTTGTTTTCTGGTAAGGAAAGTCACTATTGCGCTCCCATTGCCATACACAGTACATATAGCACTCGCATCTGTTCCCAGGAAGTACAGTGTATTGGACTGAAGAGGAGCTACTGTTCTTCTCAGTTTCCTAAGAGGAGTTCAACTAGATATGGCCCGTGTGTATAAGAAGCACAGTTCATTTGTTCTGAGAAAGCTCACTGTGCGAAACCATAGGAACCACAGTAGAGTAGAATAGTGTTCTTTTCTCAAAAGCAGACTGTGTTTCCTGAAAGGAGAGCTAGTGTTTGTTTTCCAGTCAGAAATGGAGTTGAATCACATGCATATTCTGGTTGTACGAGCAAGAGTTGTTTTCTGTAAAAAGAGTCACTATTGCGCTCCCTTTGCCTTACACAGGGCAAATAGCACTGGCATCTGTTCCCAGCAAGTACAGTGTATTGGACTGAAGAGGAGCTACTGTTCTTGTCAGTTTCCTAAGCAGAGATGAACTACATATGGCCCCTGTGTGTTGGAAGCACAGTTCTTTTTTTTCTGAGCAAGTTCACTGTCCTGGCCCTATAGGAAACACAGTAGAGTAGAAGAGTGCTCTTTTCTCAAAAGCAGAGTGTGTTTCTTTTAAGGCGACCTAGAGTTTATTTCCCAGTCCTAAATGGAGTTGAATCCCATGCAGTTTTTGGTCCTACCAGCAAGAGTTGTTTTCTAGTAAGGAAAGTCACTATTGTGCTCCCTTTGCCATACACAGTGCAATTAGCACTCGCGTCTGTTTCCCACAAGTACAGTGTATTGGACTGAAGAGGATCTACTGTTCTTGTCAGTATCCTAAGCAGAGTTGAACTAGATATGGCCCATGTGTAGGAAGCACAGTTCATTTGTTCTGAGCAAGCTCAGTGTTCGGAACACATAGGATACACAGTAGAGTAGAAGAGTGCTCTTTTCTCAAAAGCAGATTGTGTTTCTTGAAAGGCGAGCTAGTGTTTGTTTCCTTGTCAGAAATGGAGTTGAATCCCATGCAGTTTCTGGTCCTACGAGCAAGAGTTGTTTTCTGGTAAGAAGAGACACTATTGCGCTCCCATTGTCATACACAGGGCAAATAGCACTGGCATCTTTTCCCAGCATGTACAGTGTATTGGACTGAAGAGGAGCTACTGTTCTTGTCAGTTTCCTAAGCAGAGTTGAACTAGATATGGCCCCTGTGTGTAGGAAGCACAGTTCTTTTGTTCTGATCAAGCTGACTGTTCTGGGCCTAAAGGAAACACAGTACAGTAGAAGAGTGCTCTTTTCTCAAAAGCAGAGTGTGGTTCTTCTTAGGCGAGCTAGCGTTTGTTTCCCAGTCCTAAATGGAGTTGAGTTACATGCAGTTTCTGGTCCTATGAGCAAGAGTTATTTTCTGGTAAGAAGAGTCACTATTGCGCTCCCATTGTCATACACAGGGCAAATAGCACTGGCGTCTGTTCCCAGCATGTACAGTGTATTGGACTGAAGAGGACCTACTGTTCTTGTCAGGTTCTTAAGCAGAATTGAACTAGATATGGCCGTGTGTGTAGGAAGCACAGTTCGTTTGTTCTGAGCAAGCTCACTGTTCGGACCCCATAGGAAACACAGTAGAGTAGAAGAGTGCTCTTTTATCAAAAGCAGAGTGTGTTTCTTGTAAGGCGAGCTAGCGTTTGTTTCCCAGTCCTAAATGGAGATGAATCACATGCAGATTCTGGTCATACGAGCAAGAGTTGTTTTCTGGTAAGAAGAGTCACAATTGTGCTCCCATTTACATACACATGGCAAATAGCATTGGCATCTGTTCCCAGAATGTACTGTGTATTGGACTTTAGAGGAGCTACTATTCTTGTCACTTTCTTAAGCAGAGATGAACTACATATGGCCCCTGTGTGTAGGAAGCATAGTTCTTTTTTTCTGAGCAAGTTCACTGTCTTGGCCCTATAGGAAACACAGTAGAGTAGAAGAGTGCTCTTTTCTCAAAAGCAGAGTGTGTTTCTTGTAAGGGGAGGTAGCAGTTGTTTCCCAGTCCTAAATGGAGTTGAATCCCATGCAGTTTCAGGTCCTATGTGCCAGAGTTTTTTTCTGGTAAGAAGAGTCACTATTGCGCTCCCATTGTCATACACAGGGCAAATAGCATTGGCGTCGGTTCCCAGCATGTACAGTGTAATGGACTGAAGAGAATCTACTGTTCTTGTCAGGTTCCTAAGCAGAATTGAACTAGATATGGCCGTGTGTGTAGGAAGCACAGTTCTTTTGTTCTGAGAAAGCTCAAAGTTCGGACCCCATAGGAAACACAATAGAGTAGAAGAGTGCTCTTTTCTCAAAACAGAGTGTGTTTCTTTTAAGGCGAGCTAGCATTTGTTTCCCAGTCCTAAATGGAGTTGAATCACATGCAGTTTCTGGACCTACGAGCAAGAGTTGTTTTCTGGTTAGGAAAGTCACTATTGCGCTCCCTTTGCCATACACAGTTCAAATAGCACTTGCGTCTGTTCCCAGCAAGTACAGTGTATTGGACTGAAGAGGAGCTACTGTTCCTGTCACTTTCCTAAGCAGAGTTGAACCAGATATGGCCCGTGTGTGTAGGAAGCACAGTTCTTTTGTTCTGAGCAAGCTCACTGTTCGTACCCCATAGGAAACACAGTAGAGTAGAAGAGTGCTCTTTTCTCAAAAGCAGAGTGTGTTTCTTGTAACACGAGCTAGCGTTTGTTTCCCAATCCTAAATGGAGTTGAATCACATGCAGTTTCTGGTCGTACGAGCAAGAGTTGTTTTCTGGTAAGGAAAGTCACTATTGCGCTCCCATTGCCATACATAGTGCAAATAGCATTCGCGTCTGTTCCCAGCAAGTACAGTGTATTGGACTGAATAGGAGCTACTGTTCTTCTCAAATTCATAAGAAGAGTTGAACTAGATATGGCCCGTGTGTGTAGGAAGCACAGTTCTTTTGTTCTGAGCAAGCTCACTCTTCGGACTCCATGGGAAACACAGTAGAGTAGAAGAGTGCTCTTTTCTCAAAAGCAGAGTATCTTTCTGAAAAGGCGAGCTAGTTAGTGTTTGTTTCCCAGTCAGAAATGGAGTTGAATCACATGCAGTTCCTGGTCCTACGAGCAAGAATTTTTTTCTGTTAAGAAGAGTAACTATTGTGCTCCCATTGCCCTAAACAGTGCAAATAGCACTGCTGTCTGTTCCCAGCAAGTACAGTATATTGGACTGAAGAGGAGCTACTGTTCTTGTCATTTTCCTAAGCAGAGTTGAACTAGATATGGACCGTGTGTGTAGGAAGCACAGTTCTTTTGTTCTGAGCAAGCTCACTGTTCGGAGCCCATAGGAAACACAGTAGAGTAGAAGAGTGCTCTTTTCTCAAAAGCAGAGTGTGTTTCTTGTAAGGCGAGCTAGCGTTTGTTTCCCAGTCCTAAATGTAGTTGAATCCCATGCAGTTTTTCGTCCTATGAGCAAGAGTTGTTTTCTGGTAAGAAGAGTCACTATTGCGCTCCCATTGCCATACACAGTGCAAAAAGCACTAGCGTCTTTTCCCAGCAAGTACAGTGTATTGTACTGAAGAGGAGCTACTGTTCTTGTCAGTTTCCTAAGCAGAGTTGAACTAGATATGGCCCGTGTGTGTAGGAAGCACAGTTCTTTTGTTCTGAGCAAGAACACTGTTCGGACACCATAGGAAACACAGTAGAGTAGATGAGTGCTCTTTTCTCAAGAGCAGAGTGTGTTTCTTGCAAGGCGAGCTAGCGTTTTTTTTCCCAGTCCTAAATGGAGCTGAATCCCATGCAGTTTCTGGTCCTACCAGCAAGAGTTGTTTGCTAGTAAGGAAAGTCACTATTGTGCTCCCATTGCCATACACAGTACAAATAGCACTCGCGTCTGTTTAAAGCAAGTACAGTGTATTGGACTGAAGAGGATCTACTGTTCTTGTCAGTTTCCTAAGAGGAGTTGAACTAGATATGGCCCGTGTGTATAAGAAGCACAGTTCTTTTGTTCTGAGAATGTTCACTGTGCGAAACCATAGGAACCACAGTAGAGTAGAGTAGTGTTCTTTTCTCAAAAGCAGACTGTGTTTCTTGAAAGGCGAGCTAGTGTTTGTTTTCCAGTCAGAAATGGAGTTGAATCACATGCAGATTCTGGTCGTACGAGCAAGAGTTGTTTTCTGTAAAAAGAGTCACTATTGTGCTCCCTTTGCCATACACAGGGCAAATAGCACTGTCATCTGTTCCCAGCAAGTACAGTGTATTGGACTGAAGAGGAGCTACTGTTCTTGTCAGTTTCCTAAGCAGAGATGAACTACATATGGCCCCTGTGTGTAGGAAGCACAGTTCTTTTTTTTCTGAGCAAGTTCACTGTCCTGGCCCTATAGGAAACACAGTAGAGTAGAAGAGTGCTCTTTTCTCAAAAGCAGAGTGTGTTTCTTTTAAGGCGAGCTAGAGTTTGTTTCCCAGTCCTAAATGGAGTTGAATCACATGCAGTTTTTGCTCCTATCAGCAAGAGTTGTTTGCTAGTAAGGAAAGTCACTATTGTGCTCCCTTTGCCATACACAGTGCAAATAGCACTTGCGTCTGTTTCCAGCAAGTACAGTGTATTGGACTGAAGAGGATCTACTGTTCTTGTCAGTTTCCTAAGCAGAGTTGAACTAGATATGGCCCGTGTGTAGGAAGCACAGTTCATTTGTTCTGAGCAAGCTCAGTTTTCGGAACACATAGGATACACAGTAGAGTAGAAGAGTCTCTTTTCTCAAAAGCAGATTGTGTTTCTTGAAAGGCGAGCTAGTGTTTGTTTCCTAGTCAGAAATGGAGTTGAATCCCATGCAGTTTCTGGTCCTACATTCAAGAGTTGTTTTCTGGTAAGAAGAGTCACTATTGCGCTCCCATTGTCATACACAGGGCAAATAGCACTGGCATCTGTTCCCAGCATGTACAGTGTATTGGACTGAAGAGGAGCTACTGTTCTTGTCAGTTTCCTAAGCAGAGTTGTACTAGATATGGCCCCTGTGTGTAGGAAGCACAGTTCTTTTGTTCTGAGCAAGCTGACTGTTCTGGGCCTAAAGGAAAAACAGTAGAGTAGAAGAGTGCTCTTTTCTCAAAAGCAGAGTGTGGTTCTTGTAAGGCGAGCTAGCGTTTGTTTCCCAGTCCTAAATGGAGTTGAGTTACATGCAGTTTCATGTCCTATGAGCAAGAGTTGTTTTCTGGTAAGAAGAGTCACTATTGCGCTCCCATTGTCATACACAGGGCAAATAGCATTGGCGTCGGTTCCCAGCATGTAATGTGTAATGGACTGAAGAGAATCTACTGTTCTTGTCAGGTTCCTAAGCAGAATTGAACTAGATATGGCCGTGTGTGTAGGAAGCACAGTTCTTTTGTTCTGAGAAAGCTCAATGTTCGGACCCCATAGGAAACACAATAGAGTAGAAGAGTGCTCTTTTCTCAAAAGCAGAGTGTGTTTCTTTTAAGGCGAGCTAGCATTTGTTTCCCAGTCCTAAATGGAGTTGAATCACATGCAGTTTCTGGACCTACGAGCAAGACTTGTTTTCTGGTTAGGAAAGTCACTATTGCGCTCCCATTGACATACACAGTTCAAATAGCACTTGCGTCTGTTCCCAGCAAGTACAGTGTATTGGACTGAAGAGGAGCTACTGTTCCTGTCACTTTCCTAAGCAGAGTTGAACCAGATATGGCCCGTGTGTGTAGGAAGCACAGTTCTTTTGTTCTGAGCAAGCTCACTGTTCTGACTCTACAGGAAACACAGCAGAATAGAAGAGTGCACTTTTCTCAAAAGCAGAGTGTGTTTCTTGTAAGGCGAGCTAGCGTTTGTTTCCCAGTCCTAAATGAAGTTGAGTCACATGCAGTTTCTATTCCTATGAGCAAGAGTTGTTTTCTGGTAAGAAGAGTCACTATTGCGCTCCCATTGCCATACACAGAGCGAATGGCAGTCGCGTCTGTTACCAGCAAGTACAGTGTATTGGACGGAAGAGGAGCTACTGTTCTTGTCAGTTTCCTAAGGAGAGTTGACCTAGATATGGCCCGTGTGTGTAGGAAGCACAGTTCTTTTGTTCTGAGCAAGCTCACTGTTTGGACCCCATAGGAAACACAGTAGAGTAGAAGAGTGCTCTTTTCTCTGAAGCAGAGTGTGTTTCTTGTAAGGCGAGCTAGTGTTTGTTTCCCAGTCCTAAATGGAGTGGAATCACATGCAGTTTCTGGTCCTATGAGCAAGAGTTGTTTTCTGGTAAGGAAAGTCACTATTGCGCTCCCATTGCCATACACAGTGCAAATAGCACATGCGTCTGTTCCCAGCAAGTACAGTGTATCAGACTGAAGAGGAGCTACTGTTCTTGTCAGTTTCCTAAGCAGACTTGAACTAGATATGACCGTGTGTGTACGAAGCACATTTTTTTTTGTTCTGAGCAAGCTCACTGTTCGGAAGACATAGGAAACACAGTAGAGTAGAAGAGTGCTCTTTTCTCAAAAGCAGAGTGTGTTTTTGGAAGGCGAGCTAGTGTTTGTTTCCCAGTCCTAAATGGAGTTGAGTCACATGCAGTTTTTTGTCCTACGAGCAAGAGTTGTTTTCTGGTAAGACGAGTCACTATTGTTTTCCAATTGCCATACACAGTGCCAATAGCACTCGCGTCTGTTCTGAGCAAGTACAGTGTATTGGACTGAAGAGGAGCTACTGTTCTTGTCAGTTTCCTAAGCAGAGTTGAACTAGATATGGCCCGTGTGTGTAGGAAGCACAGTTCTTTTGTTCTGAGCAAGCTCACTGTTTAGACCCCATAGGAAACACAGTAGAGTAGAAGAGTGCTCTTTTCTCAAAAGCAGAGTGTGTTTCATGTAAGGCGAGCTAGCATTTGTTTCCCAGTCCTAAATGGAGTTGAATCATATGCAGTTTCTGGTCATACGAGCAAGAGTTGTTTTCTGGTAAGGAAAGTCACTATTGCGCTCCCATTGCCATACACAGAGCAAATAGCACATGCGTCTGTTCCCAGCAAGTACAGTGTATTGGACTGAATAGGAGCTTCTGTTCTTGTCAGTTTCCTAAGAAGAGTTGAACGAGATATGGCCCGTGTGTGTAGGAAGCACAGTTCTTTTGTTCTGAGCAAGCTCACTGTTTGGACACCTTAGGAAACACAGTAGAGTAGAAGAGTGCTCTTTTCTCTAAAGCAGAGTGTTTTTCTTGTAAGGTGAGCTCGCGTTTGTTTCCCAGTCCTAAATGGAGTTGAGTCACATGCAGTTTTCGGTCCTACGAGCAAGAGTTGTTTTCTGGTAAGAAGAGTCACTATTGCGCTCCAAATGCCATACACAGTGCAAATAGTACTCGCGTCTGTTCCCTTCAAGTACAGTGTATTGGACTTATTTGGAGCTACTGTTCTTGTCAGTTTCCTCAGCAGAGTTGAACTAGATATGGCCGTGTGTGTAGGAAGCACAGTTCTTTTGTTCTGAGCAAGCTCACTGTTCTGGCCCTATAGGAAACACAGTAGAGTAGAAGAGTGCTCTTTTCTCAAAAGCAGATTGTGTTTCTTGTAAGGCGAGCTAGCGTTTGTTTCCCAGTCCTAAATGGAGTTGAATCACATGCAGTTTCTGGTCCTACGACCAAGAGTTGTTTTCTGGTAAGGAAAGTCACTATTGCACTCCCATTGCCATACACAGTGAAAATAGCACTCACGTCTGTTCCCAGCAAGTACAGTATATCGGACTGAAGAGGAGCTACTGTTCTTGTCAGTTTCCTAAGCAGAGTTGAACAAGATATATCCCGCGTGTGTAGGAATCACAGTTCTTTTGTTCTGAGCAAGCTCACTGTTTGGACCCCATAGGAAACACAGTAGAGTAGAAGAGTGCTCTTTTCTAAAAAGCAGAGTGTGTTTCTTGTAGGGCGAGCTAGCGTTTGTTTCCCAGTCCTAAATGGAGTTGAATCACATGCAGGATCTGGTCCTACGAGCAAGAGTAGTTTTCTGTTAAGAAGAGTCACTATTTTGCTCCCATGGCATACACAGTTCAAATAGCACTCATGTCTGTTCCCAACAAGTACAGTGTATTGGACTGAAGAGGAGCTACTGTTCTTGTCAGTTTCCTAAGCAGAGTTGAACTAGATATGGCCCGTGTGTGGAGAAGTACAATTCTTTTGTTCTGAGCAAGCTCACTGTTCGGAACCCATAGGAAACACAGTAGAGTAGAAGAGTGCCCTTTTCTCAAAAGCAGCGTGTGTTTCTTGTAAGGCGAGCTAGTGTTTGTTTCCCAGTCAGAAATGGAGTTGAATCACATGCAGTTTTTGGTCCTATGAGCAAGAGTTGTTTTTGGTAAGAAGAGTCACTATTGCGCTCCCATTGCCACACACAGTGCAAATAGCACTCACTTCTGTTCCAGCAAGTACAGTGTATTGGACTGAAGAGGAGCTACTGTTCTTGTCAGTTTTTTAAGCAGAGTTGAACTAGATATGGCCCGTGTGTGGAGGAAGCACAGTTCTTTTGTTGTGAGCCAGCTCACTGTTCTGGCCCTACAGGAAACACAGTAGAGTAGAAGAGTGCTCTTTTCTCAAAAGCAGTGTGTGTTTCTTGTAACGCGAGCTAGTGTTTGTTTCTCAGTCCTAAATGGAGTTGAATCACATGCAGTTTTTGGTGCTACCAGCAAGAGCTGTTTTCTGTTAAGGAAAGTCACTATTGCGCTCCCATTCCCATACACAGTGCAAATAGCACTCGCGTCTGTTCCCAGCATGTATAGTGTATTGGACTGAAGAGGAGCTTCTGTTCTTGTCAGTTTCCTAAGCAGAGTTGAACTAGATATGACCCGTGTGTGTAGGAAGCACAGTTCTTTTGTTCTGAGCAAACTCACTGTTCGGACCCCATAGGAAACCCAGTAGAGTAGAAGAGTGCTCTTTTCTCAAAAGCAGAGTATGTTTCTTGTAAGGCGGGCTAGTGTTTGTTTCTCAGTCCTAAACGGAGTTGTGTCACATGCAGTTTCTGCTCGTATGAGCAAGAGTTGTTTTCTGGTAAGAAGAGTCACTATTGCACTCCCACTGCAATACACACTGCAAAAAGCACTCATGTCTATTCCCAGCAGTACAGTGTATTGGACTGAAGAGGAGCTACTGTTCTTTTCAGTTTCCTAAGCAGAGTTGAACTAGTTATGGCCCGTGTGTGTAGGAAGCACAGTTCTTTTTTTCTGAGCAAGCTCACTGTTCTGACTCTACAGGAAACACAGCAGAATAGAAGAGTGCACTTTTCTCAAAAGCAGAGTGTGTTTCTTGTAAGGCGAGCTAGCGTTTGTTTCCCAGTCCTAAATGGAGTTGAATCACATGCAGTTTCTATTCCTATGAGCAAGAGTTGTTTTCTGGTAAGAAGAGTCACTATTGCGCTCCCATTGCCATACACAGTGCAAATGGCAGTCGCGTCTGTTACCAGCAAGTACAGTGTATTGGACCGAAGAGGAGCTACTGTTCTTGTCAGTTTCCTAAGGAGAGTTGACCTAGATATGGCCCGTTTGTGTAGGAAGCACAGTTCTTTTGTTCTGAGCAAGCTCACTGTTTGGACCCCATAGGAAACACAGTAGAGTAGAAGAATGCTCTTTTCTCAAAAGCAGAGTGTGTTTCTTAAAAGTCGAGCTAGCGTTTGTTTCCCAGTCCTAAATGGAGTTGAGTCACATACAGTTTTTTGTCCTACGAGCAAGAGTTGTTTTCTGGTAAGACAAGTCATTATTGGGCTCCAATTGCCATACACAGTGCAAATAGCACTCGCGTCTGTTCCCCGCAAGTACATTGTATTGGACTGAATAGGAGCTACTGTTCTTGTCAGTTTACTAAGCAGAGTTGAACTAGATATGATCCGTGTGTGTAGGAAGCACAGTTCTTTGGTTCTGAGCAAGCTCACTGTTTGGAACCCATAAGAAACACAGTAGAGTAGAAGAGTGCTCTTTTCTCAAAAGCAGAGTGTGTTTCATGTAAGGCGAGCTAGCATTTGTTTCCCAGTCCTAAATGGAGTTGAATCACATGCAGTTTCTGGTCCTACGAGCAAGAGTTGTTTTCTGGTAAGGAAAGTCACTATTGCGCTCCCATTGCCATACACAGTGCAAATAGCACATGCGTCTGTTCCCAGCAAGTACAGTGTATCGGACTGAATAGGAGCTACTGTTCTTGTCCGTTTCCTAAGAAGAGTTGAACGAGATATGGCCCGTGTGTGTAGGAAGCACAGTTCTTTGGTTCTGAGCAAGCTCACTGTTTGGAACCCATAAGAAACACAGTAGAGTAGAAGAGTGCTCTTTTCTCAAAAGCAGAGTGTGTTTCATGTAAGGCGAGCTAGCATTTGTTTCTCAGTCCTAAATGGTATTGAATCACATGCAGTTTCTGGTCCTACGCGCAAGAGTTGTTTTCTGGTAAGGAAAGTCACTATTGTGCTCCCATTGCCATACAAAGTGCAAATAGCACTCGCGTCTGTTCCCAGCAAGTAGAGTGTATCGGACAGAAGAGGAGCTACTGTTCTTGTCAGTTTCCTTAGCAGAGTTGAACTAGATATGGCCCGTGTGTGTAGGAAGCACAGTTCTTTTGTTCTGAGCAAGCTCACTGTTCGTATACCATAGGAAAAACAGTAGAGTAGAAGAGTGCTCTTTTCTCTAAAGCAGAGTGTTTTTCTTGTAAGGTGAGCTCGCGTCTGTTTCCCAGTCCTAAATGGAGTTGTGTCACATGCAGTTTTTGGTCCTACGAGCAAGAGTTGTTTTCTGGTAAGAAGAGTCACTGTTGCGCTCCAAATGCCATACACAGTGCAAATAGTACTCGCGTCTGTTCCCTTCAAGTACAGTGTATTGGACTGATTTGGAGCTACTGTTCTTGTCAGTTTCCTCAGCAGAGTTGAACTAGATATGGCCGTGTGTGTAGGAAGCACAGTTCTTTTGTTCTGAGCAAGCTCACTGTTCTGGCCCTATAGGAAACACAGTAGAGTAGAAGAGTGCTCTTTTCTCTGAAGCAGAGTGTGTTTCTTGTAAGGCGAGCTAGTGTTTGTTTCCCAGTCCTAAATGGAGTGGAATCACATGCAGTTTCTGGTCCTACAAGCAAGAGTTGTTTTCTGGTAAGGAAAGTCACTATTGCGCTCCCATTGCCATACACAGTGCAAATAGCACTCACGTCTGTTCCCAGCAAGTACAGTGTATCGGACTGAACAGGAGCTACTGTTCTTGTCAGTTTCTTAAGCAGTCTTGATCTAGACATGGCTGTGTGTGTAGGAAGCACAGTTTTTTTGTTCTGAGCAAGCTCACTCTTCGTAACACATAGGAAACACAGTAGAGTAGAAGAGTGCTCTTTTCTCAAAAGCAGGGTGTGTTTTTGGAAGGCGAGCTAGTGTTTGTTTCCCAGTCCTAAATGGAGTTGGGTCACATGCAGTTTTTTGTCCTATGAGCAAGAGTTGTTTTCTGGTAAGACGAGTCACTATTGTTTTCCAATTGCCATACACAGTGCCAATAGCACTCGCGTCTGTTCCGAGCAAGTACAGTGTATTGGACTGAAGAGGAGCTACTGTTCTTGTCAGTTTCCTAATCAGAGTTGAACTAGATATGGCCCGTGTGTGTAGGAAGCACAGTTCTTTTGTTCTGAGCAAGCTCACTGTTTAGACCCCATAGGAAACACAGTAGAGTAGAAGAGTGCTCTTTTCTCAAAAGCAGAGTGTGTTTCATGTAAGGCGAGCTAGCATTTGTTTCCCAGTCCTAAATGGAGTTGAATCACATGCAGTTTCTGGTCCTACGAGCAAGAGTTGTTTTCTGGTAAGGAAAGTCACTATTGCGCTCCCATTGCCATACACAGTGCAAATTGCACATGC
>NW_026737929.1:0-29282 GCF_949786415.1 Peromyscus eremicus
GCAGCGTCCTGGGCTCTGCAGTCCCCGGTCCCCCGGAGGGTCCTGGGCTCTGCCAGTCCCCGGTCCCCCGCAGCGTCCTGGCCTCTGCTAGTCCCTGGTCCCCCTCAGCGTCCTGGCCTGGCTAGTCCTGGTCCCCACCCCCCCGCAGCGTCCTGGGCTCTGCTAGCCCCTGCTCCCCCGCAGCGTCCTGGGCTCTGCTAGTCCCTGGTTCCCCCGCAACGTCACCGGTCCCCCCCCCAACGTCCTGGACCCTGCTAGCCCCGGGTTCCCCGGCAGCGTCGCAGGTGCCCCCGCAGCATCCCGGGCTCTGCTAGCCCCCGGCTCCCCTGCAGAGTCCTGGGCTCTGCAAGTCCCCTGTTCCCCTGCAGAATCGCTGGTCCCCCTGCAGCTTCCTGGGCTCTGCTAGTCCCAGGTCCCCCCGCAGCTTCCTGGGCTCTGCCAGTCCCCGATCCCCCTGCAGCGTCCTGGGCTCTGCTAGTCCCTGGTCTCCCCGCAGCGTCCTGGGCTCTGCCAGTCGCGGGTCCCCTCGCAGCGTCCTGGGCTCGGTAGTCCCCGTCCCCCCGCAGCGTCCCCGGTGCCCCCGCAGCGTCCTGGGCTCTGCTAGCCCCCGGCTCCCCCGCAGCGTCCTGGGCTCTGCTAGTCCCAGGTCCTCCTGCAGCGTCGCCGGTCCCCCAGTAGCTTCCTGGGCTCTGCTAGTCTCCGGTACCCCCCGCAGCGTCCTGGACTCTGCCAGTCGCCGCCCCCCCCCCCCCCCGCAGCATCCTGGGCTCTGCCATTCCCGGTCTCCAGGGAGCGTCCTGGGCTCTGCCAGTCCCTGGTCCCCCCGCAGCGTCTGGCTCTGCTAGTCCCCGGTCCCCCCCAGCGTCCCCGGTCCCCCCCCGCAGCTTCCTGGGCTCTGCTAGTCCCCGGTCCCCCGCAGCGTCCTGGCTCTGCCAGTCCGGGTCCCTGGCAATGTCCTGGGCTCTGCTAGTCCCTGGTCCCCCTGCAGCGTCGCCAGTCCCCCTGTAGCTTCCTGGGCTCTGCTAGTTTCCGGGACCCCCGCAGCGTCTTGGGCTCTGCCAGTCGCCGGTCCCCCCCCGCAGCGTCCTGGTCTCTGCCAGTCCCCTGTTCCCCTGCAGTGTCGCTGGGCTCTGCTAGTCCCCGGTCCCCCCGCAGCGTCCCTTGTACCCCGGCAGCGTCCTGGGCTCTGCCATTCCCGGTCCCCCCGGAGTGTCCTGGGCTCTGCCAGTCCCAGGTCCCCGCAGCGTCCTGAGCTCTGCTAGTCCCTGGTCCCTCCGCAGCGTCCCCATTCTCCCCCGGAGCGTCCTGGGCTCTGCCAGTCCCCGGTCCCACGCAGCGTCCTGGGCTCTGCCAGTCCCCGGTCCCACGCAGCGTCCTGGGCTCTGCCAGTCCCGGGTCCCCCTGCAGCGTCCTGGGCTCTGCCAGTCCCGGGTCCCCTCGCAGCGTCCTGGGCTCTGCTAGTCCCCGGTCCCCCCGCAGCTTCCTGGGGTCTGCCAGTCCCTGATCCCCCCGCAGCGTCCTGGGCTCTGCTAGTCCCCAGTCTCCCCGCAGCGTCCTGGGCTCTGCCAGTCCTGGGTCCCCTCGCAGCGTCCTGGGTTCGGTAGTCCCCGGTCCCCCCGCAGCGTCCCTGGTCCCCCCGCAGCGTCCTGGGCTCTGCTAGTCCCTGGTCCCCCCCCCCCGCAGCGTCCTGGGCTCTGCCAGTCGCCGGTCTCCCCCGCGGCGTCCTGGGCTTGCTAGTCCCTGGTTCCTCCTGCAGCTTCCCCGGTCCCCAGGAGCATCCTGGGCTCTGCCAGTCCCTGGTCCCCCCACAGTGTCCTGGGCTCTGCCAGTCGCCGGTCCCCCCCCCGCAGCGTCTTGGGCTCTGCCGGTCCCTGCTCTCTACAGAGCGTCCTGGGCTCTGCCAGTCCCTGGTCCCCCCGCAGCATCTTGGGCTCTGCTAGTCCCCGGTCTCCCCGCAGCGTCCTGGGCTCTGCCAGTCCCCGGTCTCCACGGAGCGACCTGGGCTCTGCCAGTCCCTGGTCCCCCGGCAGCGTCCTGGGCTCTGCTAGTCCCTGGACCCCCGAAGCGTCCCTGGTCCCAAACGCAGCTTCCTGGGCTCTGCTAGTCCCAGGTCCCCCGGCAGCGTCCTGGGCTCTGCCAGTCGCCGGTCCCCCATAGCTTCCTGGGCTCTGCTAGTCCCCGGTCCCCCCCGCAGCTTCCTGTGCTCTGCCAGTCCCCGATCCCCCCGCAGCGTCCTGGGCTCTGCTAGTCCCCGGTCTCCCCGCAGCGTCCTGGGCTCTGCCAGTCCCGGGTCCCCTAGCAGCGTCCTGGGCTCGCTAGTCCCCTGTTCCCCCGCAGCGTCCCCAGTACCCCCGCAGGGTCCTGGGCTCTGCCAGTCGCCGGTCCCCCCTGGAGCATCCTGGGCTCTGCCAGTCCCCGGTCTCCTGGGAGCGTCCTGGGCTCTGCCAGTCCCTGGTCCCCCCGCAGCGTCCTGGGCTCTGCTAGTCCCAGGTCCCCCTGCAGTGTCCCCGGTCCCCCCGCAAGCGTCCTGGGCTCTGCCAGTCCCAGGTTCCCCCTCAGCGTACTGGGCTCGCTAGTCCACGCTTTCCCCCGCAGCTTCCCTGGTCCTCAGGCACCGTCCTGGACTCTGCCAGTCCCCGGTCCCCCCGGAGCGTCCTGGGATCTGCCAGTCCCCGGTCCCCCGCAGCGTCCTGGGCTCTGCTAGTCCCTGGTCCCCATGCAGCGTCCTGGGCTCTGCTAGTCCCCAGTCTCCCTGCAGCATCTTGGGCCCCGCTAGTCCCCGGTCCCCCCGCAGCGTCCTGGTTTCTGCTAGTCCCTGGTCCCCCCCAGCGTCCTGGGCTCTGCTAGTCCCCTGTCCCCCCGCAGCGTCCTGGCTCTGCTAGTCCCCAGTCTCCCCGCAGCATCCTGGGCTCTGCCAGTCTCGGGTCCCCTTGCAGCGTGCTGGGCTCTGCTAGTCCCTGGTCCCCCTGCAGCGTCCTGGGCTCTGCTTGTCCCCTGCCCCCCCCCGGAGCGTCCTGGGCTCTGCTAGTGCCTGGTCCCCATGCAGCGTCCTGGACTCTGCTAGTCCCCTGTCCCCCCGGCAGCGTCCTGGGCTCTGCTAGTCCCTGGTCCCCCCAGCAGCGTCCTGGGCTCTGCTAGTCCCAAGTCCCCCAGCAGCGTCATGGGCTGGCTAATCCCAGGCCACCCCTCAGCGTCCCCGGTCCCCCTGCAGAGTCCTGGGCTCTGCTAGTCCCTGGCTCCCCCGCAGCGTCCTGGGCTCTGTTAGTCCCTGGTCCCCCCGCAGCGTCCTGGGCTCTGCCAGTCCCCGATCCCCCCCGCAGCGTCCTGGGCTCTGCTAGTCCCCGGTCTCCCCGCAGCGTCCTGGGCTCTGCCAGTCCCGGGTCCCCTAGCAGCGTCCTGGGCTCGCTAGTCCCCTGTTCCCCCGCAGCGTCCCCAGTACCCCCTCAGGGTCCTGGGCTCTGCCAGTCGCCGGTCCCCCCCGGAGCATCCTGGGCTCTGCCAGTCCCCGGTCTCCTGGGAGCGTCCTGGGCTCTGCCAGTCCCTGGTCCCCCCGCAGCGTCCTGGGCTCTGCTAGTCCCAGGTCCCCCTGCAGTGTCCCTGGTCCCCCCGCAGCGTCCTGGGCTCTGCCAGTCCCAGGTTCCCCCTCAGCGTACTGGGCTCGCTAGTCCACGCTTTCCCCCGCAGCTTCCCTGGTCCTCAGGCACCGTCCTGGGCTCTGCCAGTCCCCGGTCCCCCCGGAGCGTCCTGGGATCTGCCAGTCCCCGGTCCCCCGCAGCGTCCTGGGCTCTGCTAGTCCCTGGTCCCCATGCAGCATCCTGGGCTCTGCTAGTCCCCAGTCTCCCTGCAGCATCTTGGGCCCCGCTAGTCACCGGTCCCCCCGCAGCGTCCTGGGCTCTGCTAGTCCCCAGTCTCCCCGCAGCATCCTGGGCTCTGCCAGTCCCGGGTCCCCTAGCAGCGTCCTGGGCTCGCTAGTCCCCTGTTCCCCCGCAGCGTCCCCGGTACCCCCGCAGGGTCCTGGGCTCTGCCAGTCGCCGGTCCCCCCCGCAGCATCCTGGGCTCTGCCAGTCCCCGGTCTTCAGGGTGCGTCCTGGGCTCTGCCAGTCCCTGGTCCCCCCGCAGCGTCCTGGGCTCTGCTAGTCCCAGGTCCCCCTGCAGCGTCCCCGGTCCTCAGGCACCGTCCTGGGCTCTGCCAGTCCCCAGTCCCCCCGGAGCATCCTGGGATCTGCCAGTCCCCGGTCCCCTGCAGCGTCCTGGGCTCTGCCAGTCCCGGGTCCCCTCGCAGCGTCCTGGGCTCGCTAGTCCCCGGTCCCCCCGCAGCGTCCCCGGTCCCCCTGCAGCGTCCTGGGCTCTGCCAGTCCCCGGTCCCCCGGAGGGTCCTGGGCTCTGCCAGTCCCCGGTCCCCCGCAGCGTCCTGGCCTCTGCTAGTCCCTGGTCCCCCTCAGCGTCCTGGGCCTGGCTAGTCCCTGGTCCCCACCCCCCCGCAGCGTCCTGGGCTCTGCTAGCCCCTGGCTCCCCCGCAGCGTCCTGGGCTCTGCTAGTCCCTGGTTCCCCCGCAACGTCACCGGTCCCCCCCCCAACGTCCTGGACCCTGCTAGCCCCGGGTTCCCCGGCAGCGTCGCAGGTGCCCCCGCAGCATCCCGGGCTCTGCTAGCCCCCGGCTCCCCTGCAGAGTCCTGGGCTCTGCAAGTCCCCTGTTCCCCTGCAGAATCGCTGGTCCCCCTGCAGCTTCCTGGGCTCTGCTAGTCCCAGGTCCCCCCGCAGCTTCCTGGGCTCTGCCAGTCCCCGATCCCCCTGCAGCGTCCTGGGCTCTGCTAGTCCCTGGTCTCCCCGCAGCGTCCTGGGCTCTGCCAGTCGCGGGTCCCCTCGCAGCGTCCTGGGCTCGGTAGTCCCCGTCCCCCCGCAGCGTCCCCGGTGCCCCCGCAGCGTCCTGGGCTCTGCTAGCCCCCGGCTCCCCCGCAGCGTCCTGGGCTCTGCTAGTCCCAGGTCCTCCTGCAGCGTCGCCGGTCCCCCAGTAGCTTCCTGGGCTCTGCTAGTCCCCGGTACCCCCGCAGCGTCCTGGACTCTGCCAGTCGCCGCCCCCGCCCCCAGCATCCTGGGCTCTGCCATTCCCGGTCTCCAGGGAGCGTCCTGGGCTCTGCCAGTCCCTGGTCCCCCCGCAGCGTCCTGGGCTCTGCTAGTCCCCGGTCCCCCCCAGCGTCCCCGGTCCCCCCCCCGCAGCTTCCTGGGCTCTGCTAGTCCCCGGTCCCCCGCAGCGTCCTGGGCTCTGCCAGTCCCGGGTCCCCTGGCAATGTCCTGGGCTCTGCTAGTCCCTGGTCCCCCTGCAGCGTCGCCAGTCCCCCTGTAGCTTCCTGGGCTCTGCTAGTTTCCGGGACCCCCGCAGCGTCTTGGGCTCTGCCAGTCGCCGGTCCCCCCGCAGCGTCCTGGTCTCTGCCAGTCCCCTGTTCCCCTGCAGTGTCGCTGGGCTCTGCTAGTCCCCGGTCCCCCCGCAGCGTCCCCTGTACCCCGGCAGCGTCCTGGGCTCTGCCATTCCCGGTCCCCCCGGAGTGTCCTGGGCTCTGCCAGTCCCAGGTCCCCGCAGCGTCCTGAGCTCTGCTAGTCCCTGGTCCCCCCGCAGCGTCCCCATTCTCCCCCGGAGCGTCCTGGGCTCTGCCAGTCCCCGGTCCCACGCAGCGTCCTGGGCTCTGCCAGTCCCCGGTCCCACGCAGCATCCTGGGCTCTGCCAGTCCCGGGTCCCCCTGCAGCGTCCTGGGCTCTGCCAGTCCCGGGTCCCCTCGCAGCGTCCTGGGCTCTGCTAGTCCCCGGTCCCCCCGCAGCTTCCTGGGGTCTGCCAGTCCCTGATCCCCCCGCAGCGTCCTGGGCTCTGCTAGTCCCCAGTCTCCCCGCAGCGTCCTGGGCTCTGCCAGTCCTGGGTCCCCTCGCAGCGTCCTGGGTTCGGTAGTCCCCGGTCCCCCCGCAGCGTCCCTGGTCCCCCCGCAGCGTCCTGGGCTCTGCTAGTCCCTGGTCCCCCCCCCCCCCCCCGCAGCGTCCTGGGCTCTGCCAGTCGCCGGTCTCCCCCGCGGCGTCCTGGGCTTGCTAGTCCCTGGTTCCTCCTGCAGCTTCCCCGGTCCCCAGTAGCATCCTGGGCTCTGCCAGTCCCTGGTCCCCCCACAGTGTCCTGGGCTCTGCCAGTCGCCGGTCCCCCCCCGCAGCGTCTTGGGCTCTGCCGGTCCCTGCTCTCTACAGAGCGTCCTGGGCTCTGCCAGTCCCTGGTCCCCCCGCAGCATCTTGGGCTCTGCTAGTCCCCGGTCTCCCCGCAGCGTCCTGGGCTCTGCCAGTCCCCGGTCTCCACGGAGCGACCTGGGCTCTGCCAGTCCCTGGTCCCCCGGCAGCGTCCTGGGCTCTGCTAGTCCCTGGACCCCCGAAGCGTCCCTGGTCCCAAACGCAGCTTCCTGGGCTCTGCTAGTCCCAGGTCCCCCGGCAGCGTCCTGGGCTCTGCCAGTCGCCGGTCCCCCATAGCTTCCTGGGCTCTGCTAGTCCCCGGTCCCCCCCGCAGCTTCCTGTGCTCTGCCAGTCCCCGATCCCCCCGCAGCGTCCTGGGCTCTGCTAGTCCCCGGTCTCCCCGCAGCGTCCTGGGCTCTGCCAGTCCCGGGTCCCCTAGCAGCGTCCTGGGCTCGCTAGTCCCCTGTTCCCCCGCAGCGTCCCCAGTACCCCCGCAGGGTCCTGGGCTCTGCCAGTCGCCGGTCCCCCCTGGAGCATCCTGGGCTCTGCCAGTCCCCGGTCTCCTGGGAGCGTCCTGGGCTCTGCCAGTCCCTGGTCCCCCCGCAGCGTCCTGGGCTCTGCTAGTCCCAGGTCCCCCTGCAGTGTCCCCGGTCCCCCCGCAGCGTCCTGGGCTCTGCCAGTCCCAGGTTCCCCCTCAGCGTACTGGGCTCGCTAGTCCACGCTTTCCCCCGCAGCTTCCCTGGTCCTCAGGCACCGTCCTGGACTCTGCCAGTCCCCGGTCCCCCCGGAGCATCCTGGGATCTGCCAGTCCCCGGTCCCCCGCAGCGTCCTGGGCTCTGCTAGTCCCTGGTCCCCATGCAGCGTCCTGGGCTCTGCTAGTCCCCAGTCTCCCTGCAGCATCTTGGGCCCCGCTAGTCCCCGGTCCCCCCGCAGCGTCCTGGTTTCTGCTAGTCCCTGGTCCCCCCCAGCGTCCTGGGCTCTGCTAGTCCCCTGTCCCCCCGCAGCGTCCTGGGCTCTGCTAGTCCCCAGTCTCCCCGCAGCATCCTGGGCTCTGCCAGTCTCGGGTCCCCTTGCAGCGTGCTGGGCTCTGCTAGTCCCTGGTCCCCCTGCAGCGTCCTGGGCTCTGCTTGTCCCCTGCCCCCCCCGGAGCGTCCTGGGCTCTGCTAGTGCCTGGTCCCCATGCAGCGTCCTGGACTCTGCTAGTCCCCTGTCCCCCCGGCAGCGTCCTGGGCTCTGCTAGTCCCTGGTCCCCCCAGCAGCGTCCTGGGCTCTGCTAGTCCCAAGTCCCCCAGCAGCGTCATGGGCTGGCTAATCCCAGGCCACCCCTCAGCGTCCCCGGTCCCCCTGCAGAGTCCTGGGCTCTGCTAGTCCCTGGCTCCCCCGCAGCGTCCTGGGCTCTGTTAGTCCCTGGTCCCCCCGCAGCGTCCTGGGCTCTGCCAGTCCCCGATCCCCCCGCAGCGTCCTGGGCTCTGCTAGTCCCCGGTCTCCCCGCAGCGTCCTGGGCTCTGCCAGTCCCGGGTCCCCTAGCAGCGTCCTGGGCTCGCTAGTCCCCTGTTCCCCCGCAGCGTCCCCAGTACCCCCTCAGGGTCCTGGGCTCTGCCAGTCGCCGGTCCCCCCCGGAGCATCCTGGGCTCTGCCAGTCCCCGGTCTCCTGGGAGCGTCCTGGGCTCTGCCAGTCCCTGGTCCCCCCGCAGCGTCCTGGGCTCTGCTAGTCCCAGGTCCCCCTGCAGTGTCCCTGGTCCCCCCGCAGCGTCCTGGGCTCTGCCAGTCCCAGGTTCCCCCTCAGCGTACTGGGCTCGCTAGTCCACGCTTTCCCCCGCAGCTTCCCTGGTCCTCAGGCACCGTCCTGGGCTCTGCCAGTCCCCGGTCCCCCCGGAGCGTCCTGGGATCTGCCAGTCCCCGGTCCCCCGCAGCGTCCTGGGCTCTGCTAGTCCCTGGTCCCCATGCAGCATCCTGGGCTCTGCTAGTCCCCAGTCTCCCTGCAGCATCTTGGGCCCGGCTAGTCACCGGTCCCCCCGCAGCGTCCTGGGCTCTGCTAGTCCCCAGTCTCCCCGCAGCATCCTGGGCTCTGCCAGTCCCGGGTCCCCTAGCAGCGTCCTGGGCTCGCTAGTCCCCTGTTCCCCCGCAGCGTCCCCGGTACCCCCGCAGGGTCCTGGGCTCTGCCAGTCGCCGGTCCCCCCCGCAGCATCCTGGGCTCTGCCAGTCCCCGGTCTTCAGGGTGCGTCCTGGGCTCTGCCAGTCCCTGGTCCCCCCGCAGCGTCCTGGGCTCTGCTAGTCCCAGGTCCCCCTGCAGCGTCCCCGGTCCTCAGGCACCGTCCTGGGCTCTGCCAGTCCCCAGTCCCCCCGGAGCATCCTGGGATCTGCCAGTCCCCGGTCCCCTGCAGCGTCCTGGGCTCTGCCAGTCCCGGGTCCCCTCGCAGCGTCCTGGGCTCGCTAGTCCCCGGTCCCCCCGCAGCGTCCCCGGTCCCCCTGCAGCGTCCTGGGCTCTGCCAGTCCCCGGTCCCCCGGAGGGTCCTGGGCTCTGCCAGTCCCCGGTCCCCCGCAGCGTCCTGGCCTCTGCTAGTCCCTGGTCCCCCTCAGCGTCCTGGGCCTGGCTAGTCCCTGGTCCCCCCCCCCCCCCCGCAGCGTCCTGGGCTCTGCTAGCCCCTGGCTCCCCCGCAGCGTCCTGGGCTCTGCTAGTCCCTGGTTCCCCCGCAACGTCACTGGTCCCCCCCCCAACGTCCTGGACCCTGCTAGCCCCGTGTTCCCCGGCAGCGTCGCAGGTGCCCCCGCAGCATCCCGGGCTCTGCTAGCCCCCGGCTCCCCTGCAGAGTCCTGGGCTCTGCAAGTCCCCTGTTCCCCTGCAGAATCGCTGGTCCCCCTGCAGCTTCCTGGGCTCTGCTAGTCCCAGGTCCCCCCGCAGCTTCCTGGGCTCTGCCAGTCCCCGATCCCCCTGCAGCGTCCTGGGCTCTGCTAGTCCCTGGTCTCCCCGCAGCGTCCTGGGCTCTGCCAGTCGCGGGTCCCCTCGCAGCGTCCTGGGCTCGGTAGTCCCCGTCCCCCCGCAGCGTCCCCGGTGCCCCCGCAGCGTCCTGGGCTCTGCTAGCCCCCGGCTCCCCCGCAGCGTCCTGGGCTCTGCTAGTCCCAGGTCCTCCTGCAGCGTCGCCGGTCCCCCAGTAGCTTCCTGGGCTCTGCTAGTCTCCGGTACCCCCGCAGCGTCCTGGACTCTGCCAGTCGCCGCCCCCCCCCCCCCCCGCAGCATCCTGGGCTCTGCCATTCCCGGTCTCCAGGGAGCGTCCTGGGCTCTGCCAGTCCCTGGTCCCCCCGCAGCGTCCTGGGCTCTGCTAGTCCCCGGTCCCCCCCAGCGTCCCCGGTCCCCCCCCCCCCGCAGCTTCCTGGGCTCTGCTAGTCCCCGGTCCCCCGCAGCGTCCTGGGCTCTGCCAGTCCCGGGTCCCCTGGCAATGTCCTGGGCTCTGCTAGTCCCTGGTCCCCCTGCAGCGTCGCCAGTCCCCCTGTAGCTTCCTGGGCTCTGCTAGTTTCCGGGACCCCCGCAGCGTCTTGGGCTCTGCCAGTCGCCGGTCCCCCCCCGCAGCGTCCTGGTCTCTGCCAGTCCCCTGTTCCCCTGCAGTGTCGCTGGGCTCTGCTAGTCCCCGGTCCCCCCGCAGCGTCCCTTGTACCCCGGCAGCGTCCTGGGCTCTGCCATTCCCGGTCCCCCCGGAGTGTCCTGGGCTCTGCCAGTCCCAGGTCCCCGCAGCGTCCTGAGCTCTGCTAGTCCCTGGTCCCTCCGCAGCGTCCCCATTCTCCCCCGGAGCGTCCTGGGCTCTGCCAGTCCCCGGTCCCACGCAGCGTCCTGGGCTCTGCCAGTCCCCGGTCCCACGCAGCGTCCTGGGCTCTGCCAGTCCCCGGTCCCACGCAGCATCCTGGGCTCTGCCAGTCCCGGGTCCCCCTGCAGCGTCCTGGGCTCTGCCAGTCCCGGGTCCCCTCGCAGCGTCCTGGGCTCTGCTAGTCCCCGGTCCCCCCGCAGCTTCCTGGGGTCTGCCAGTCCCTGATCCCCCCGCAGCGTCCTGGGCTCTGCTAGTCCCCAGTCTCCCCGCAGCGTCCTGGGCTCTGCCAGTCCTGGGTCCCCTCGCAGCGTCCTGGGTTCGGTAGTCCCCGGTCCCCCCGCAGCGTCCCTGGTCCCCCCGCAGCGTCCTGGGCTCTGCTAGTCCCAGGCCACCCCTCAGCGTCCCCGGTCCCCCCGCAGCGTCCTGGGCTCTGCCAGTCGCCGGTCTCCCCCGCGGCGTCCTGGGCTTGCTAGTCCCTGGTTCCTCCTGCAGCTTCCCCGGTCCCCAGGAGCGTCCTGGGCTCTGCCAGTCCCTGGTCCCCCCACAGTGTCCTGGGCTCTGCCAGTCGCCGGTCCCCCCCGCAGCGTCTTGGGCTCTGCCGGTCCCTGCTCTCTACAGAGCGTCCTGGGCTCTGCCAGTCCCTGGTACCCCCGCAGCATCTTGGGCTCTGCTAGTCCCCGGTCTCTCCGCAGCGTCCTGGGCTCTGCCAGTCCCCGGTCTCCACGGAGCGACCTGGGCTCTGCCAGTCCCTGGTCCCCCGGCAGCGTCCTGGGCTCTGCTAGTCCCTGGACCCCCGAAGCGTCCCTGGTCCCAAACGCAGCTTCCTGGGCTCTGCTAGTCCCAGGTCCCCCGGCAGCGTCCTGGGCTCTGCCAGTCGCCGGTCCCCCATAGCTTCCTGGGCTCTGCTAGTCCCCGGTCCCCCCCGCAGCTTCCTGTGCTCTGCCAGTCCCCGATCCCCCTGCAGCGTCCTGGGCTCTGCTAGTCCCCGGTCTCCCCGCAGCGTCCTGGGCTCTGCCAGTCCCGGGTCCCCTAGCAGCGTCCTGGGCTCGCTAGTCCCCTGTTCCCCCGCAGCGTCCCCAGTACCCCCGCAGGGTCCTGGGCTCTGCCGGTCCCTGCTCTCTACAGAGCGTCCTGGGCTCTGCCAGTCCCCGGTCCCCCCGCAGCTTCCTGGACTCTGGTAGTCCCCGGTCCCCCTGCAGCATCGCCGGTCCCCCCGTAGCTTCCTGGGCTCTGCTAGTCCCCGGTACCCCCGCAGCATCCTGGGCTGTGCCATTCCCCTGTTCCCCCGCAACGTCACCGGTCCCCCCCCCCAGCGTCCTGGGCCCTGCTAGCCCCCGGTTCCCCGGCAGCGTCCCTGATCCCCCGCAGCGTCCTGGGCTCTGCTAGTCCCCGGTCCCCCCTGCAGGGTCCTGGGCTCTGCTAGTCCCTGGACCCCTGCAGCGACCTGGGCTCTGCTAGTCCCCTGTCCCCCCCCCCCCCCGCAGCGTCCTGGGCTCTGCTAGTCCCCGGTCTCCCCTCAGCGTCCTGGGCTCTGCCAGTCCCGGGTCCCCTAGCAGCGTCCTGGGCTCGCTAGTCCCCTGTTCCCCCGCAGCGTCCCCGGTACCCCCGCAGGGTCCTGGGCTCTGCCAGTCGCCGGTCCCCCCCGCAGCATCCTGGGCTCTGCCAGTCCCCGGTCTTCAGGGTGCGTCCTGGGCTCTGCTAGTCCCAGGTCCCCCTGCAGCGTCCCCGGTCCTCAGGCACCATCCTGGGCTCTGCCAGTCCCCAGTCCCCCCGGAGCATCCTGGGATCTGCCAGTCCCCGGTCCCCTGCAGCGTCCTGGGCTCTGCCAGTCCCGGGTCCCCTCGCAGCGTCCTGGGCTCGCTAGTCCCCGGTCCCCCCGCAGCGTCCCCGGTCCCCCTGCAGCGTCCTGGGCTCTGCCAGTCCCCGGTCCCCCGGAGGGTCCTGGGCTCTGCCAGTCCCCGGTCCCCCGCAGCGTCCTGGCCTCTGCTAGTCCCTGGTCCCCCTCAGCGTCCTGGGCCTGGTTAGTCCCTGGTCCCCCCCCCCGCAGCGTCCTGGGCTCTGCTAGCCCCTGGCTCCCCCGCAGCGTCCTGGGCTCTGCTAGTCCCTGGTTCCCCCGCAACGTCACCGGTCCCCCCCCCCAACGTCCTGGACCCTGCTAGCCCCGGGTTCCCCGGCAGCGTCGCAGGTGCCCCCGCAGCATCCCGGGCTCTGCTAGCCCCCGGCTCCCCTGCAGAGTCCTGGGCTCTGCAAGTCCCCTGTTCCCCTGCAGAATCGCTGGTCCCCCTGCAGCTTCCTGGGCTCTGCTAGTCCCAGGTCCCCCCGCAGCTTCCTGGGCTCTGCCAGTCCCCGATCCCCCTGCAGCGTCCTGGGCTCTGCTAGTCCCTGGTCTCCCCGCAGCGTCCTGGGCTCTGCCAGTCGCGGGTCCCCTCGCAGCGTCCTGGGCTCGGTAGTCCCCGTCCCCCCGCAGCGTCCCCGGTGCCCCCGCAGCGTCCTGGGCTCTGCTAGCCCCCGGCTCCCCCGCAGCGTCCTGGGCTCTGCTAGTCCCAGGTCCTCCTGCAGCGTCGCCGGTCCCCCAGTAGCTTCCTGGGCTCTGCTAGTCCCCGGTACCCCCGCAGCGTCCTGGACTCTGCCAGTCGCCGCCCCCGCCCCCAGCATCCTGGGCTCTGCCATTCCCGGTCTCCAGGGAGCGTCCTGGGCTCTGCCAGTCCCTGGTCCCCCCGCAGCGTCCTGGGCTCTGCTAGTCCCCGGTCCCCCCCAGCGTCCCCGGTCCCCCCCCCGCAGCTTCCTGGGCTCTGCTAGTCCCCGGTCCCCCGCAGCGTCCTGGGCTCTGCCAGTCCCGGGTCCCCTGGCAATGTCCTGGGCTCTGCTAGTCCCTGGTCCCCCTGCAGCGTCGCCAGTCCCCCTGTAGCTTCCTGGGCTCTGCTAGTTTCCGGGACCCCCGCAGCGTCTTGGGCTCTGCCAGTCGCCGGTCCCCCCGCAGCGTCCTGGTCTCTGCCAGTCCCCTGTTCCCCTGCAGTGTCGCTGGGCTCTGCTAGTCCCCGGTCCCCCCGCAGCGTCCCCTGTACCCCGGCAGCGTCCTGGGCTCTGCCATTCCCGGTCCCCCCGGAGTGTCCTGGGCTCTGCCAGTCCCAGGTCCCCGCAGCGTCCTGAGCTCTGCTAGTCCCTGGTCCCCCCGCAGCGTCCCCATTCTCCCCCGGAGCGTCCTGGGCTCTGCCAGTCCCCGGTCCCACGCAGCGTCCTGGGCTCTGCCAGTCCCCGGTCCCACGCAGCATCCTGGGCTCTGCCAGTCCCGGGTCCCCCTGCAGCGTCCTGGGCTCTGCCAGTCCCGGGTCCCCTCGCAGCGTCCTGGGCTCTGCTAGTCCCCGGTCCCCCCGCAGCTTCCTGGGGTCTGCCAGTCCCTGATCCCCCCGCAGCGTCCTGGGCTCTGCTAGTCCCCAGTCTCCCCGCAGCGTCCTGGGCTCTGCCAGTCCTGGGTCCCCTCGCAGCGTCCTGGGTTCGGTAGTCCCCGGTCCCCCCGCAGCGTCCCTGGTCCCCCCGCAGCGTCCTGGGCTCTGCTAGTCCCTGGTCCCCCCCCCCCCCGCAGCGTCCTGGGCTCTGCCAGTCGCCGGTCTCCCCCGCGGCGTCCTGGGCTTGCTAGTCCCTGGTTCCTCCTGCAGCTTCCCCGGTCCCCAGGAGCATCCTGGGCTCTGCCAGTCCCTGGTCCCCCCACAGTGTCCTGGGCTCTGCCAGTCGCCGGTCCCCCCCCGCAGCGTCTTGGGCTCTGCCGGTCCCTGCTCTCTACAGAGCGTCCTGGGCTCTGCCAGTCCCTGGTCCCCCCGCAGCATCTTGGGCTCTGCTAGTCCCCGGTCTCCCCGCAGCATCCTGGGCTCTGCCAGTCCCCGGTCTCCACGGAGCGACCTGGGCTCTGCCAGTCCCTGGTCCCCCGGCAGCGTCCTGGGCTCTGCTAGTCCCTGGACCCCCGAAGCGTCCCTGGTCCCAAACGCAGCTTCCTGGGCTCTGCTAGTCCCAGGTCCCCCGGCAGCGTCCTGGGCTCTGCCAGTCGCCGGTCCCCCATAGCTTCCTGGGCTCTGCTAGTCCCCGGTCCCCCCCGCAGCTTCCTGTGCTCTGCCAGTCCCCGATCCCCCCGCAGCGTCCTGGGCTCTGCTAGTCCCCGGTCTCCCCGCAGCGTCCTGGGCTCTGCCAGTCCCGGGTCCCCTAGCAGCGTCCTGGGCTCGCTAGTCCCCTGTTCCCCCGCAGCGTCCCCAGTACCCCCGCAGGGTCCTGGGCTCTGCCAGTCGCCGGTCCCCCCTGGAGCATCCTGGGCTCTGCCAGTCCCCGGTCTCCTGGGAGCGTCCTGGGCTCTGCCAGTCCCTGGTCCCCCCGCAGCGTCCTGGGCTCTGCTAGTCCCAGGTCCCCCTGCAGTGTCCCCGTTCCCCCGCAGCGTCCTGGGCTCTGCCAGTCCCAGGTTCCCCCTCAGCGTACTGGGCTCGCTAGTCCACGCTTTCCCCCGCAGCTTCCCTGGTCCTCAGGCACCGTCCTGGACTCTGCCAGTCCCCGGTCCCCCCGGAGCGTCCTGGGATCTGCCAGTCCCCGGTCCCCCGCAGCGTCCTGGGCTCTGCTAGTCCCTGGTCCCCATGCAGCGTCCTGGGCTCTGCTAGTCCCCAGTCTCCCTGCAGCATCTTGGGCCCCGCTAGTCCCCGGTCCCCCCGCAGCGTCCTGGTTTCTGCTAGTCCCTGGTCCCCCCCAGCGTCCTGGGCTCTGCTAGTCCCCTGTCCCCCCGCAGCGTCCTGGGCTCTGCTAGTCCCCAGTCTCCCCGCAGCATCCTGGGCTCTGCCAGTCTCGGGTCCCCTTGCAGCGTGCTGGGCTCTGCTAGTCCCTGGTCCCCCTGCAGCGTCCTGGGCTCTGCTTGTCCCCTGCCCCCCCCGGAGCGTCCTGGGCTCTGCTAGTGCCTGGTCCCCATGCAGCGTCCTGGACTCTGCTAGTCCCCTGTCCCCCCGGCAGCGTCCTGGGCTCTGCTAGTCCCTGGTCCCCCCAGCAGCGTCCTGGGCTCTGCTAGTCCCAAGTCCCCCAGCAGCGTCATGGGCTGGCTAATCCCAGGCCACCCCTCAGCGTCCCCGGTCCCCCTGCAGAGTCCTGGGCTCTGCTAGTCCCTGGCTCCCCCGCAGCGTCCTGGGCTCTGTTAGTCCCTGGTCCCCCCGCAGCGTCCTGGGCTCTGCCAGTCCCCGATCCCCCCCGCAGCGTCCTGGGCTCTGCTAGTCCCCGGTCTCCCCGCAGCGTCCTGGGCTCTGCCAGTCCCGGGTCCCCTAGCAGCGTCCTGGGCTCGCTAGTCCCCTGTTCCCCCGCAGCGTCCCCAGTACCCCCGCAGGGTCCTGGGCTCTGCCAGTCGCCGGTCCCCCCCGGAGCATCCTGGGCTCTGCCAGGCCCCGGTCTCCTGGGAGCGTCCTGGGCTCTGCCAGTCCCTGGTCCCCCCGCAGCGTCCTGGGCTCTGCTAGTCCCAGGTCCCCCTGCAGTGTCCCTGGTCCCCCCGCAGCGTCCTGGGCTCTGCCAGTCCCAGGTTCCCCCTCAGCGTACTGGGCTCGCTAGTCCACGCTTTCCCCCGCAGCTTCCCTGGTCCTCAGGCACCGTCCTGGGCTCTGCCAGTCCCCGGTCCCCCCGGAGCGTCCTGGGATCTGCCAGTCCCCGGTCCCCCGCAGCGTCCTGGGCTCTGCTAGTCCCTGGTCCCCATGCAGTATCCTGGGCTCTGCTAGTCCCCAGTCTCCCTGCAGCATCTTGGGCCCCGCTAGTCACCGGTCCCCCCGCAGCGTCCTGGGCTCTGCTAGTCCCCAGTCTCCCCGCAGCATCCTGGGCTCTGCCAGTCCCGGGTCCCCTAGCAGCGTCCTGGGCTCGCTAGTCCCCTGTTCCCCCGCAGCGTCCCCGGTACCCCCGCAGGGTCCTGGGCTCTGCCAGTCGCCGGTCCCCCCCGCAGCATCCTGGGCTCTGCCAGTCCCCGGTCTTCAGGGTGCGTCCTGGGCTCTGCCAGTCCCTGGTCCCCCCGCAGCGTCCTGGGCTCTGCTAGTCCCAGGTCCCCCTGCAGCGTCCCCGGTCCTCAGGCACCGTCCTGGGCTCTGCCAGTCCCCAGTCCCCCCGGAGCATCCTGGGATCTGCCAGTCCCCGGTCCCCTGCAGCGTCCTGGGCTCTGCCAGTCCCGGGTCCCCTCGCAGCGTCCTGGGCTCGCTAGTCCCCGGTCCCCCCGCAGCGTCCCCGGTCCCCCTGCAGCGTCCTGGGCTCTGCCAGTCCCCGGTCCCCCGGAGGGTCCTGGGCTCTGCCAGTCCCCGGTCCCCCGCAGCGTCCTGGCCTCTGCTAGTCCCTGGTCCCCCTCAGCGTCCTGGGCCTGGCTAGTCCCTGGTCCCCCCCCCCCCCGCAGCGTCCTGGGCTCTGCTAGCCCCTGGCTCCCCCGCAGCGTCCTGGGCTCTGCTAGTCCCTGGTTCCCCCGCAACGTCACCGGTCCCCCCCCCAACGTCCTGGACCCTGCTAGTCCCGGGTTCCCCGGCAGCGTCGCAGGTGCCCCCGCAGCATCCCGGGCTCTGCTAGCCCCCGGCTCCCCTGCAGAGTCCTGGGCTCTGCAAGTCCCCTGTTCCCCTGCAGAATCGCTGGTCCCCCTGCAGCTTCCTGGGCTCTGCTAGTCCCAGGTCCCCCCGCAGCTTCCTGGGCTCTGCCAGTCCCCGATCCCCCTGCAGCGTCCTGGGCTCTGCTAGTCCCTGGTCTCCCCGCAGCGTCCTGGGCTCTGCCAGTCGCGGGTCCCCTCGCAGCGTCCTGGGCTCGGTAGTCCCCGTCCCCCCGCAGCGTCCCCGGTGCCCCCGCAGCGTCCTGGGCTCTGCTAGCCCCCGGCTCCCCCGCAGCGTCCTGGGCTCTGCTAGTCCCAGGTCCTCCTGCAGCGTCGCCGGTCCCCCAGTAGCTTCCTGGGCTCTGCTAGTCTCCGGTACCCCCGCAGCGTCCTGGACTCTGCCAGTCGCCGCCCCCCCCCCCCGCAGCATCCTGGGCTCTGCCATTCCCGGTCTCCAGGGAGCGTCCTGGGCTCTGCCAGTCCCTGGTCCCCCCGCAGCGTCCTGGGCTCTGCTAGTCCCCGGTCCCCCCCAGCGTCCCCGGTCCCCCCCCCGCAGCTTCCTGGGCTCTGCTAGTCCCCGGTCCCCCGCAGCGTCCTGGGCTCTGCCAGTCCCGGGTCCCCTGGCAATGTCCTGGGCTCTGCTAGTCCCTGGTCCCCCTGCAGCGTCGCCAGTCCCCCTGTAGCTTCCTGGGCTCTGCTAGTTTCCGGGACCCCCGCAGCGTCTTGGGCTCTGCCAGTCGCCGGTCCCCCCCCGCAGCGTCCTGGTCTCTGCCAGTCCCCTGTTCCCCTGCAGTGTCGCTGGGCTCTGCTAGTCCCCGGTCCCCCCGCAGCGTCCCTTGTACCCCGGCAGCGTCCTGGGCTCTGCCATTCCCGGTCCCCCCGGAGTGTCCTGGGCTCTGCCAGTCCCAGGTCCCCGCAGCGTCCTGAGCTCTGCTAGTCCCTGGTCCCTCCGCAGCGTCCCCATTCTCCCCCGGAGCGTCCTGGGCTCTGCCAGTCCCCGGTCCCACGCAGCGTCCTGGGCTCTGCCAGTCCCCGGTCCCACGCAGCGTCCTGGGCTCTGCCAGTCCCGGGTCCCCCTGCAGCGTCCTGGGCTCTGCCAGTCCCGGGTCCCCTCGCAGCGTCCTGGGCTCTGCTAGTCCCCGGTCCCCCCGCAGCTTCCTGGGGTCTGCCAGTCCCTGATCCCCCCGCAGCGTCCTGGGCTCTGCTAGTCCCCAGTCTCCCCGCAGCGTCCTGGGCTCTGCCAGTCCTGGGTCCCCTCGCAGCGTCCTGGGTTCGGTAGTCCCCGGTCCCCCCGCAGCGTCCCTGGTCCCCCCGCAGCGTCCTGGGCTCTGCTAGTCCCAGGCCACCCCTCAGCGTCCCCGGTCCCCCCGCAGCGTCCTGGGCTCTGCCAGTCGCCGGTCTCCCCCGCGGCGTCCTGGGCTTGCTAGTCCCTGGTTCCTCCTGCAGCTTCCCCGGTCCCCAGGAGCGTCCTGGGCTCTGCCAGTCCCTGGTCCCCCCACAGTGTCCTGGGCTCTGCCAGTCGCCGGTCCCCCCCGCAGCGTCTTGGGCTCTGCCGGTCCCTGCTCTCTACAGAGCGTCCTGGGCTCTGCCAGTCCCTGGTACCCCCGCAGCATCTTGGGCTCTGCTAGTCCCCGGTCTCTCCGCAGCGTCCTGGGCTCTGCCAGTCCCCGGTCTCCACGGAGCGACCTGGGCTCTGCCAGTCCCTGGTCCCCCGGCAGCGTCCTGGGCTCTGCTAGTCCCTGGACCCCCGAAGCGTCCCTGGTCCCAAACGCAGCTTCCTGGGCTCTGCTAGTCCCAGGTCCCCCGGCAGCGTCCTGGGCTCTGCCAGTCGCCGGTCCCCCATAGCTTCCTGGGCTCTGCTAGTCCCCGGTCCCCCCCCGCAGCTTCCTGTGCTCTGCCAGTCCCCGATCCCCCCGCAGCGTCCTGGGCTCTGCTAGTCCCCGGTCTCCCCGCAGCGTCCTGGGCTCTGCCAGTCCCGGGTCCCCTAGCAGCGTCCTGGGCTCGCTAGTCCCCTGTTCCCCCGCAGCGTCCCCAGTACCCCCGCAGGGTCCTGGGCTCTGCCAGTCGCCGGTCCCCCCTGGAGCATCCTGGGCTCTGCCAGTCCCCGGTCTCCTGGGAGCGTCCTGGGCTCTGCCAGTCCCTGGTCCCCCCGCAGCGTCCTGGGCTCTGCTAGTCCCAGGTCCCCCTGCAGTGTCCCCGGTCCCCCCGCAGCGTCCTGGGCTCTGCCAGTCCCAGGTTCCCCCTCAGCGTACTGGGCTCGCTAGTCCACGCTTTCCCCCGCAGCTTCCCTGGTCCTCAGGCACCGTCCTGGACTCTGCCAGTCCCCGGTCCCCCCGGAGCGTCCTGGGATCTGCCAGTCCCCGGTCCCCCGCAGCGTCCTGGGCTCTGCTAGTCCCTGGTCCCCATGCAGCGTCCTGGGCTCTGCTAGTCCCCAGTCTCCCTGCAGCATCTTGGGCCCCGCTAGTCCCCGGTCCCCCCGCAGCGTCCTGGTTTCTGCTAGTCCCTGGTCCCCCCCAGCGTCCTGGGCTCTGCTAGTCCCCTGTCCCCCCGCAGCGTCCTGGGCTCTGCTAGTCCCCAGTCTCCCCGCAGCATCCTGGGCTCTGCCAGTCTCGGGTCCCCTTGCAGCGTGCTGGGCTCTGCTAGTCCCTGGTCCCCCTGCAGCGTCCTGGGCTCTGCTTGTCCCCTGCCCCCCCCCCGGAGCGTCCTGGGCTCTGCTAGTGCCTGGTCCCCATGCAGCGTCCTGGACTCTGCTAGTCCCCTGTCCCCCCGGCAGCGTCCTGGGCTCTGCTAGTCCCTGGTCCCCCCAGCAGCGTCCTGGGCTCTGCCAGTCCCAGGTTCCCCCTCAGCGTACTGGGCTCGCTAGTCCACGCTTTCCCCCGCAGCTTCCCTGGTCCTCAGGCACCGTCCTGGGCTCTGCCAGTCCCCGGTCCCCCCGGAGCGTCCTGGGATCTGCCAGTCCCCGGTCCCCCGCAGCGTCCTGGGCTCTGCTAGTCCCTGGTCCCCATGCAGCATCCTGGGCTCTGCTAGTCCCCAGTCTCCCTGCAGCATCTTGGGCCCCGCTAGTCACCGGTCCCCCCGCAGCGTCCTGGGCTCTGCTAGTCCCCAGTCTCCCCGCAGCATCCTGGGCTCTGCCAGTCCCGGGTCCCCTAGCAGCGTCCTGGGCTCGCTAGTCCCCTGTTCCCCCGCAGCGTCCCCGGTACCCCCGCAGGGTCCTGGGCTCTGCCAGTCGCCGGTCCCCCCCGCAGCATCCTGGGCTCTGCCAGTCCCCGGTCTTCAGGGTGCGTCCTGGGCTCTGCCAGTCCCTGGTCCCCCCGCAGCGTCCTGGGCTCTGCTAGTCCCAGGTCCCCCTGCAGCGTCCCCGGTCCTCAGGCACCGTCCTGGGCTCTGCCAGTCCCCAGTCCCCCCGGAGCATCCTGGGATCTGCCAGTCCCCGGTCCCCTGCAGCGTCCTGGGCTCTGCCAGTCCCGGGTCCCCTCGCAGCGTCCTGGGCTCGCTAGTCCCCGGTCCCCCCGCAGCGTCCCCGGTCCCCCTGCAGCGTCCTGGGCTCTGCCAGTCCCCGGTCCCCCGGAGGGTCCTGGGCTCTGCCAGTCCCCGGTCCCCCGCAGCGTCCTGGCCTCTGCTAGTCCCTGGTCCCCCTCAGCGTCCTGGGCCTGGCTAGTCCCTGGTCCCCCCCCCCCCGCAGCGTCCTGGGCTCTGCTAGCCCCTGGCTCCCCCGCAGCGTCCTGGGCTCTGCTAGTCCCTGGTTCCCCCGCAACGTCACCGGTCCCCCCCCCAACGTCCTGGACCCTGCTAGTCCCGGGTTCCCCGGCAGCGTCGCAGGTGCCCCCGCAGCATCCCGGGCTCTGCTAGCCCCCGGCTCCCCTGCAGAGTCCTGGGCTCTGCAAGTCCCCTGTTCCCCTGCAGAATCGCTGGTCCCCCTGCAGCTTCCTGGGCTCTGCTAGTCCCAGGTCCCCCCGCAGCTTCCTGGGCTCTGCCAGTCCCCGATCCCCCTGCAGCGTCCTGGGCTCTGCTAGTCCCTGGTCTCCCCGCAGCGTCCTGGGCTCTGCCAGTCGCGGGTCCCCTCGCAGCGTCCTGGGCTCGGTAGTCCCCGTCCCCCCGCAGCGTCCCCGGTGCCCCCGCAGCGTCCTGGGCTCTGCTAGCCCCCGGCTCCCCCGCAGCGTCCTGGGCTCTGCTAGTCCCAGGTCCTCCTGCAGCGTCGCCGGTCCCCCAGTAGCTTCCTGGGCTCTGCTAGTCTCCGGTACCCCCGCAGCGTCCTGGACTCTGCCAGTCGCCGCCCCCCCCCCCCCCCGCAGCATCCTGGGCTCTGCCATTCCCGGTCTCCAGGGAGCGTCCTGGGCTCTGCCAGTCCCTGGTCCCCCCGCAGCGTCCTGGGCTCTGCTAGTCCCCGGTCCCCCCCAGCGTCCCCGGTCCCCCCCCCGCAGCTTCCTGGGCTCTGCTAGTCCCCGGTCCCCCGCAGCGTCCTGGGCTCTGCCAGTCCCGGGTCCCCTGGCAATGTCCTGGGCTCTGCTAGTCCCTGGTCCCCCTGCAGCGTCGCCAGTCCCCCTGTAGCTTCCTGGGCTCTGCTAGTTTCCGGGACCCCCGCAGCGTCTTGGGCTCTGCCAGTCGCCGGTCCCCCCCCGCAGCGTCCTGGTCTCTGCCAGTCCCCTGTTCCCCTGCAGTGTCGCTGGGCTCTGCTAGTCCCCGGTCCCCCCGCAGCGTCCCTTGTACCCCGGCAGCGTCCTGGGCTCTGCCATTCCCGGTCCCCCCGGAGTGTCCTGGGCTCTGCCAGTCCCAGGTCCCCGCAGCGTCCTGAGCTCTGCTAGTCCCTGGTCCCTCCGCAGCGTCCCCATTCTCCCCCGGAGCGTCCTGGGCTCTGCCAGTCCCCGGTCCCACGCAGCGTCCTGGGCTCTGCCAGTCCCCGGTCCCACGCAGCGTCCTGGGCTCTGCCAGTCCCGGGTCCCCCTGCAGCGTCCTGGGCTCTGCCAGTCCCGGGTCCCCTCGCAGCGTCCTGGGCTCTGCTAGTCCCCGGTCCCCCCGCAGCTTCCTGGGGTCTGCCAGTCCCTGATCCCCCCGCAGCGTCCTGGGCTCTGCTAGTCCCCAGTCTCCCCGCAGCGTCCTGGGCTCTGCCAGTCCTGGGTCCCCTCGCAGCGTCCTGGGTTCGGTAGTCCCCGGTCCCCCCGCAGCGTCCCTGGTCCCCCCGCAGCGTCCTGGGCTCTGCTAGTCCCTGGTCCCCCCCCCCCCGCAGCGTCCTGGGCTCTGCCAGTCGCCGGTCTCCCCCGCGGCGTCCTGGGCTTGCTAGTCCCTGGTTCCTCCTGCAGCTTCCCCGGTCCCCAGGAGCATCCTGGGCTCTGCCAGTCCCTGGTCCCCCCACAGTGTCCTGGGCTCTGCCAGTCGCCGGTCCCCCCCCGCAGCGTCTTGGGCTCTGCCGGTCCCTGCTCTCTACAGAGCGTCCTGGGCTCTGCCAGTCCCTGGTCCCCCCGCAGCATCTTGGGCTCTGCTAGTCCCCGGTCTCCCCGCAGCGTCCTGGGCTCTGCCAGTCCCCGGTCTCCACGGAGCGACCTGGGCTCTGCCAGTCCCTGGTCCCCCGGCAGCGTCCTGGGCTCTGCTAGTCCCTGGACCCCCGAAGCGTCCCTGGTCCCAAACGCAGCTTCCTGGGCTCTGCTAGTCCCAGGTCCCCCGGCAGCGTCCTGGGCTCTGCCAGTCGCCGGTCCCCCATAGCTTCCTGGGCTCTGCTAGTCCCCGGTCCCCCCCGCAGCTTCCTGTGCTCTGCCAGTCCCCGATCCCCCCGCAGCGTCCTGGGCTCTGCTAGTCCCCGGTCTCCCCGCAGCGTCCTGGGCTCTGCCAGTCCCGGGTCCCCTAGCAGCGTCCTGGGCTCGCTAGTCCCCTGTTCCCCCGCAGCGTCCCCAGTACCCCCGCAGGGTCCTGGGCTCTGCCAGTCGCCGGTCCCCCCTGGAGCATCCTGGGCTCTGCCAGTCCCCGGTCTCCTGGGAGCGTCCTGGGCTCTGCCAGTCCCTGGTCCCCCCGCAGCGTCCTGGGCTCTGCTAGTCCCAGGTCCCCCTGCAGTGTCCCCGGTCCCCCCGCAGCGTCCTGGGCTCTGCCAGTCCCAGGTTCCCCCTCAGCGTACTGGGCTCGCTAGTCCACGCTTTCCCCCGCAGCTTCCCTGGTCCTCAGGCACCGTCCTGGACTCTGCCAGTCCCCGGTCCCCCCGGAGCGTCCTGGGATCTGCCAGTCCCCGGTCCCCCGCAGCGTCCTGGGCTCTGCTAGTCCCTGGTCCCCATGCAGCGTCCTGGGCTCTGCTAGTCCCCAGTCTCCCTGCAGCATCTTGGGCCCAGCTAGTCCCCGGTCCCCCCGCAGCGTCCTGGTTTCTGCTAGTCCCTGGTCCCCCCCAGCGTCCTGGGCTCTGCTAGTCCCCTGTCCCCCCGCAGCGTCCTGGGCTCTGCTAGTCCCCAGTCTCCCCGCAGCATCCTGGGCTCTGCCAGTCTCGGGTCCCCTTGCAGCGTGCTGGGCTCTGCTAGTCCCTGGTCCCCCTGCAGCGTCCTGGGCTCTGCTTGTCCCCTGCCCCCCCCGGAGCGTCCTGGGCTCTGCTAGTGCCTGGTCCCCATGCAGCGTCCTGGACTCTGCTAGTCCCCTGTCCCCCCGGCAGCGTCCTGGGCTCTGCTAGTCCCTGGTCCCCCCAGCAGCGTCCTGGGCTCTGCTAGTCCCAAGTCCCCCAGCAGCGTCATGGGCTGGCTAATCCCAGGCCACCCCTCAGCGTCCCCGGTCCCCCTGCAGAGTCCTGGGCTCTGCTAGTCCCTGGCTCCCCCGCAGCGTCCTGGGCTCTGTTAGTCCCTGGTCCCCCCGCAGCGTCCTGGGCTCTGCCAGTCCCCGATCCCCCCCGCAGCGTCCTGGGCTCTGCTAGTCCCCGGTCTCCCCGCAGCGTCCTGGGCTCTGCCAGTCCCGGGTCCCCTAGCAGCGTCCTGGGCTCGCTAGTCCCCTGTTCCCCCGCAGCGTCCCCAGTACCCCCGCAGGGTCCTGGGCTCTGCCAGTCGCCGGTCCCCCCCGGAGCATCCTGGGCTCTGCCAGTCCCCGGTCTCCTGGGAGCGTCCTGGGCTCTGCCAGTCCCTGGTCCCCCCGCAGCGTCCTGGGCTCTGCTAGTCCCAGGTCCCCCTGCAGTGTCCCTGGTCCCCCCGCAGCGTCCTGGGCTCTGCCAGTCCCAGGTTCCCCCTCAGCGTACTGGGCTCGCTAGTCCACGCTTTCCCCCGCAGCTTCCCTGGTCCTCAGGCACCGTCCTGGGCTCTGCCAGTCCCCGGTCCCCCCGGAGCGTCCTGGGATCTGCCAGTCCCCGGTCCCCCGCAGCGTCCTGGGCTCTGCTAGTCCCTGGTCCCCATGCAGTATCCTGGGCTCTGCTAGTCCCCAGTCTCCCTGCAGCATCTTGGGCCCCGCTAGTCACCGGTCCCCCCGCAGCGTCCTGGGCTCTGCTAGTCCCCAGTCTCCCCGCAGCATCCTGGGCTCTGCCAGTCCCGGGTCCCCTAGCAGCGTCCTGGGCTCGCTAGTCCCCTGTTCCCCCGCAGCGTCCCCGGTACCCCCGCAGGGTCCTGGGCTCTGCCAGTCGCCGGTCCCCCCCGCAGCATCCTGGGCTCTGCCAGTCCCCGGTCTTCAGGGTGCGTCCTGGGCTCTGCCAGTCCCTGGTCCCCCCGCAGCGTCCTGGGCTCTGCTAGTCCCAGGTCCCCCTGCAGCGTCCCCGGTCCTCAGGCACCGTCCTGGGCTCTGCCAGTCCCCAGTCCCCCCGGAGCATCCTGGGATCTGCCAGTCCCCGGACCCCTGCAGCGTCCTGGGCTCTGCCAGTCCCGGGTCCCCTCGCAGCGTCCTGGGCTCGCTAGTCCCCGGTCCCCCCGCAGCGTCCCCGGTCCCCCTGCAGCGTCCTGGGCTCTGCCAGTCCCCGGTCCCCCGGAGGGTCCTGGGCTCTGCCAGTCCCCGGTCCCCCGCAGCGTCCTGGCCTCTGCTAGTCCCTGGTCCCCCTCAGCGTCCTGGGCCTGGCTAGTCCCTGGTCCCCACCCCCCCGCAGCGTCCTGGGCTCTGCTAGCCCCTGGCTCCCCCGCAGCGTCCTGGGCTCTGCTAGTCCCTGGTTCCCCCGCAACGTCACCGGTCCCCCCCCCAACGTCCTGGACCCTGCTAGCCCCGGGTTCCCCGGCAGCGTCGCAGGTGCCCCCGCAGCATCCCGGGCTCTGCTAGCCCCCGGCTCCCCTGCAGAGTCCTGGGCTCTGCAAGTCCCCTGTTCCCCTGCAGAATCGCTGGTCCCCCTGCAGCTTCCTGGGCTCTGCTAGTCCCAGGTCCCCCCGCAGCTTCCTGGGCTCTGCCAGTCCCCGATCCCCCTGCAGCGTCCTGGGCTCTGCTAGTCCCTGGTCTCCCCGCAGCGTCCTGGGCTCTGCCAGTCGCGGGTCCCCTCGCAGCGTCCTGGGCTCGGTAGTCCCCGTCCCCCCGCAGCGTCCCCGGTGCCCCCGCAGCGTCCTGGGCTCTGCTAGCCCCCGGCTCCCCCGCAGCGTCCTGGGCTCTGCTAGTCCCAGGTCCTCCTGCAGCGTCGCCGGTCCCCCAGTAGCTTCCTGGGCTCTGCTAGTCTCCGGTACCCCCCGCAGCGTCCTGGACTCTGCCAGTCGCCGCCCCCCCCCCCCCCGCAGCATCCTGGGCTCTGCCATTCCCGGTCTCCAGGGAGCGTCCTGGGCTCTGCCAGTCCCTGGTCCCCCCGCAGCGTCCTGGGCTCTGCTAGTCCCCGGTCCCCCCCAGCGTCCCCGGTCCCCCCCCCGCAGCTTCCTGGGCTCTGCTAGTCCCCGGTCCCCCGCAGCGTCCTGGGCTCTGCCAGTCCCGGGTCCCCTGGCAATGTCCTGGGCTCTGCTAGTCCCTGGTCCCCCTGCAGCGTCGCCAGTCCCCCTGTAGCTTCCTGGGCTCTGCTAGTTTCCGGGACCCCCGCAGCGTCTTGGGCTCTGCCAGTCGCCGGTCCCCCCCCGCAGCGTCCTGGTCTCTGCCAGTCCCCTGTTCCCCTGCAGTGTCGCTGGGCTCTGCTAGTCCCCGGTCCCCCCGCAGCGTCCCTTGTACCCCGGCAGCGTCCTGGGCTCTGCCATTCCCGGTCCCCCCGGAGTGTCCTGGGCTCTGCCAGTCCCAGGTCCCCGCAGCGTCCTGAGCTCTGCTAGTCCCTGGTCCCTCCGCAGCGTCCCCATTCTCCCCCGGAGCGTCCTGGGCTCTGCCAGTCCCCGGTCCCACGCAGCGTCCTGGGCTCTGCCAGTCCCCGGTCCCACGCAGCGTCCTGGGCTCTGCCAGTCCCGGGTCCCCCTGCAGCGTCCTGGGCTCTGCCAGTCCCGGGTCCCCTCGCAGCGTCCTGGGCTCTGCTAGTCCCCGGTCCCCCCGCAGCTTCCTGGGGTCTGCCAGTCCCTGATCCCCCCGCAGCGTCCTGGGCTCTGCTAGTCCCCAGTCTCCCCGCAGCGTCCTGGGCTCTGCCAGTCCTGGGTCCCCTCGCAGCGTCCTGGGTTCGGTAGTCCCCGGTCCCCCCGCAGCGTCCCTGGTCCCCCCGCAGCGTCCTGGGCTCTGCTAGTCCCTGGTCCCCCCCCCCCCGCAGCGTCCTGGGCTCTGCCAGTCGCCGGTCTCCCCCGCGGCGTCCTGGGCTTGCTAGTCCCTGGTTCCTCCTGCAGCTTCCCCGGTCCCCAGGAGCATCCTGGGCTCTGCCAGTCCCTGGTCCCCCCACAGTGTCCTGGGCTCTGCCAGTCGCCGGTCCCCCCCCGCAGCGTCTTGGGCTCTGCCGGTCCCTGCTCTCTACAGAGCGTCCTGGGCTCTGCCAGTCCCTGGTCCCCCCGCAGCATCTTGGGCTCTGCTAGTCCCCGGTCTCCCCGCAGCGTCCTGGGCTCTGCCAGTCCCCGGTCTCCACGGAGCGACCTGGGCTCTGCCAGTCCCTGGTCCCCCGGCAGCGTCCTGGGCTCTGCTAGTCCCTGGACCCCCGAAGCGTCCCTGGTCCCAAACGCAGCTTCCTGGGCTCTGCTAGTCCCAGGTCCCCCGGCAGCGTCCTGGGCTCTGCCAGTCGCCGGTCCCCCATAGCTTCCTGGGCTCTGCTAGTCCCCGGTCCCCCCCGCAGCTTCCTGTGCTCTGCCAGTCCCCGATCCCCCCGCAGCGTCCTGGGCTCTGCTAGTCCCCGGTCTCCCCGCAGCGTCCTGGGCTCTGCCAGTCCCGGGTCCCCTAGCAGCGTCCTGGGCTCGCTAGTCCCCTGTTCCCCCGCAGCGTCCCCAGTACCCCCGCAGGGTCCTGGGCTCTGCCAGTCGCCGGTCCCCCCTGGAGCATCCTGGGCTCTGCCAGTCCCCGGTCTCCTGGGAGCGTCCTGGGCTCTGCCAGTCCCTGGTCCCCCCGCAGCGTCCTGGGCTCTGCTAGTCCCAGGTCCCCCTGCAGTGTCCCCGGTCCCCCCGCAGCGTCCTGGGCTCTGCCAGTCCCAGGTTCCCCCTCAGCGTACTGGGCTCGCTAGTCCACGCTTTCCCCCGCAGCTTCCCTGGTCCTCAGGCACCGTCCTGGACTCTGCCAGTCCCCGGTCCCCCCGGAGCGTCCTGGGATCTGCCAGTCCCCGGTCCCCCGCAGCGTCCTGGGCTCTGCTAGTCCCTGGTCCCCATGCAGCGTCCTGGGCTCTGCTAGTCCCCAGTCTCCCTGCAGCATCTTGGGCCCCGCTAGTCCCCGGTCCCCCCGCAGCGTCCTGGTTTCTGCTAGTCCCTGGTCCCCCCCAGCGTCCTGGGCTCTGCTAGTCCCCTGTCCCCCCGCAGCGTCCTGGGCTCTGCTAGTCCCCAGTCTCCCCGCAGCATCCTGGGCTCTGCCAGTCTCGGGTCCCCTTGCAGCGTGCTGGGCTCTGCTAGTCCCTGGTCCCCCTGCAGCGTCCTGGGCTCTGCTTGTCCCCTGCCCCCCCCCGGAGCGTCCTGGGCTCTGCTAGTGCCTGGTCCCCATGCAGCGTCCTGGACTCTGCTAGTCCCCTGTCCCCCCGGCAGCGTCCTGGGCTCTGCTAGTCCCTGGTCCCCCCAGCAGCGTCCTGGGCTCTGCTAGTCCCAAGTCCCCCAGCAGCGTCATGGGCTGGCTAATCCCAGGCCACCCCTCAGCGTCCCCGGTCCCCCTGCAGAGTCCTGGGCTCTGCTAGTCCCTGGCTCCCCCGCAGCGTCCTGGGCTCTGTTAGTCCCTGGTCCCCCCGCAGCGTCCTGGGCTCTGCCAGTCCCCGATCCCCCCCGCAGCGTCCTGGGCTCTGCTAGTCCCCGGTCTCCCCGCAGCGTCCTGGGCTCTGCCAGTCCCGGGTCCCCTAGCAGCGTCCTGGGCTCGCTAGTCCCCTGTTCCCCCGCAGCGTCCCCAGTACCCCCTCAGGGTCCTGGGCTCTGCCAGTCGCCGGTCCCCCCCGGAGCATCCTGGGCTCTGCCAGTCCCCGGTCTCCTGGGAGCGTCCTGGGCTCTGCCAGTCCCTGGTCCCCCCGCAGCGTCCTGGGCTCTGCTAGTCCCAGGTCCCCCTGCAGTGTCCCTGGTCCCCCCGCAGCGTCCTGGGCTCTGCCAGTCCCAGGTTCCCCCTCAGCGTACTGGGCTCGCTAGTCCACGCTTTCCCCCGCAGCTTCCCTGGTCCTCAGGCACCGTCCTGGGCTCTGCCAGTCCCCGGTCCCCCCGGAGCGTCCTGGGATCTGCCAGTCCCCGGTCCCCCGCAGCGTCCTGGGCTCTGCTAGTCCCTGGTCCCCATGCAGCATCCTGGGCTCTGCTAGTCCCCAGTCTCCCTGCAGCATCTTGGGCCCCGCTAGTCACCGGTCCCCCCGCAGCGTCCTGGGCTCTGCTAGTCCCCAGTCTCCCCGCAGCATCCTGGGCTCTGCCAGTCCCGGGTCCCCTAGCAGCGTCCTGGGCTCGCTAGTCCCCTGTTCCCCCGCAGCGTCCCCGGTACCCCCGCAGGGTCCTGGGCTCTGCCAGTCGCCGGTCCCCCCCGCAGCATCCTGGGCTCTGCCAGTCCCCGGTCTTCAGGGTGCGTCCTGGGCTCTGCCAGTCCCTGGTCCCCCCGCAGCGTCCTGGGCTCTGCTAGTCCCAGGTCCCCCTGCAGCGTCCCCGGTCCTCAGGCACCGTCCTGGGCTCTGCCAGTCCCCAGTCCCCCCGGAGCATCCTGGGATCTGCCAGTCCCCGGTCCCCTGCAGCGTCCTGGGCTCTGCCAGTCCCGGGTCCCCTCGCAGCGTCCTGGGCTCGCTAGTCCCCGGTCCCCCCGCAGCGTCCCCGGTCCCCCTGCAGCGTCCTGGGCTCTGCCAGTCCCCGGTCCCCCGGAGGGTCCTGGGCTCTGCCAGTCCCCGGTCCCCCGCAGCGTCCTGGCCTCTGCTAGTCCCTGGTCCCCCTCAGCGTCCTGGGCCTGGCTAGTCCCTGGTCCCCACCCCCCCGCAGCGTCCTGGGCTCTGCTAGCCCCTGGCTCCCCCGCAGCGTCCTGGGCTCTGCTAGTCCCTGGTTCCCCCGCAACGTCACCGGTCCCCCCCCCAACGTCCTGGACCCTGCTAGCCCCGGGTTCCCCGGCAGCGTCGCAGGTGCCCCCGCAGCATCCCGGGCTCTGCTAGCCCCCGGCTCCCCTGCAGAGTCCTGGGCTCTGCAAGTCCCCTGTTCCCCTGCAGAATCGCTGGTCCCCCTGCAGCTTCCTGGGCTCTGCTAGTCCCAGGTCCCCCCGCAGCTTCCTGGGCTCTGCCAGTCCCCGATCCCCCTGCAGCGTCCTGGGCTCTGCTAGTCCCTGGTCTCCCCGCAGCGTCCTGG
>NW_026737930.1:0-29274 GCF_949786415.1 Peromyscus eremicus
TACATGGTTTTCATTTTATTTCTAAATTTCCCAAACTGGAACCAACCCAACTGCCCAGGAATAAAGAATAAACTAGTAGTTAACAAAAAGAAACACGTTTAAGTAGGATAACATGAATGAATCTCAACATTTTGCTGAGTAAAAGGACCTAGAGATAAAAGAAGGACTAAAGTATTGTTCTATTTTTATAACATTTAAGAACTGGAAAAACTAACTTACAGTTTAAAAAACAAGACAAAACAAAACTGCAGAATAGTGTTCCTTAGGGGGAAAATACTGATAAATGGATTGCAGAGAAACGTAAGAGATGTTTGAGATAATGCTGTCATATTGAAGTTGTTCAAAATTAGAACAGTTGGCATTATAGGTTTGCTAATTCTTTCTTGTTCTATGTATTACAGAACATTTACCTACTAGATAGATGATGCTTGTACACATTCCCTCTTCTCTCTACCAAAAAATGTTAAATGTGCTCTGAATGACTGGTGAAAATCAGCCCTAGTTAAGAACTACTGCATTAATGGATAGAACTAGCAAATATCATCCTGCGTGAGGTAACCCAGACTCAGAAGGACAAACATGGTATGTACTCACTCATAAGTGGATACTAGATATAAAGCAAAGGATAACCAGACTGCAACCCACAGCTCCAGGGAGGCTACCTAGTAAGGAGGACCCTTGGAAGGATGCATGGATCACCCAGCAATGGAGAAATGGATGAGATCTACATGAGCAAACTGGGGATGGGGGGGTAATGGAGGGCAAGGGACGGAGGATGAGAGCTTAGTGGAGTGGGAGGTTCAAGCTGGAACAGGAACAGAGTGGGAGAGCAAGGAAAGAGATACCATGATAAATGAAGACACCACAGGAATAGGGAGAAGCATAGTGTTAGGGAGGTTCCCAGGAATCCACAAGGATGACTCCATCATACACTACTGGCAATAGTCAAGAGGGTGCCTGAGCTGGCCTACTGTGGTGATCGGATGGCTGAATGCCCTAACTGTCATCATAGAACCCTCATCCAGTGACTGAAGGAAGCAGATGCAGAGATCCACAGCCAGGTCCCAGGCAGAGCTCCAGGAGTCCAATCTATGAGAGGAGGGATTCTGTGAGCAAGGGATATCGAGACCATGACTGGAAAAAGTACAGAGACAACTAGCCAAACTAGTGGAAACACATGAATTGTGGACCAATAGCTGAGGAGCCCCCATGGTACTGGACTAGACCCTATGGATAAGAGAGACAGTTGTTTAGCATGAACTGTTTAGGGGCACCCGGGCAGTGGGATCGGGACCTGTTCCTAGTGCATGAGCCGGCTTTTTGGAACCTAGTGCCTATGGTGAGACACTTTGCACAGTCTTGGTTCAGGGAGGAAGGGTTTGGACCTGCCTCAACTGAATATACCAGGCTCTGCTGACTCCCCATGGGAGACCTTGCCTTGGAGGAGGTGGGAATGGAGGATGGGTTGAGGGGAATGCTGGGGGGAGCAGGAGGAGGGAGGACAGGGGAATCTGTGGTTGATACTTAAAATGAATAGAAAAATCTCTTAATAAAAAAAAAACTACTGCATTGTTCATCAATCCTTGTCAAAATGTATGCTTAAGATGGGAACATTCATTTTAGTGTATGCAACTTATACTTAAATAAAGGAAATAAAAATGAGCCCTATAATGTAAACAGACTAACTACAGAAAAAAAATTGAGCAAGCAGCATATCTGCCAGATTATCAAGTCTACACTAACAATGGTCATCATATTAATTATATATGCTCTTAAAGTGATGTAGTGATACCTTCTTCCCCAAAACACATAGCCAGAGTCTAATCTTGAATATAGCAGATAAAGTGCAATAGAGAGGTGTTTTGCATATGCATGGCCAGTATTCTTACAGATGGTCAAAGTCACTGAAGACAGGCCAAATCTGAGAAACCGTCACAGCCAAGAAGAGATTAAGCAGATGTGATGACTAAATGTAATGAGGTATCCTGGATGAGATTGATCCTAGAGCAGAAAAGGAACATTAGGTTAAAGAACAAAGAAATAAAAAATATAAAATTGGTTCATAAACCGTGACATGTCTACCACACCGACAGAAGATGTTAGTAAGACGGCAAACTTCATAAGCCAGATATGGAAAGGCCCTGTAGTATCTGGACCATCGATTCAATTCAACCGCAAATCTAAGATGGTTCTTTTTTATGACCTGGAGTCAGTTCATTCAGAACTGATCTTAAGGTCATTTATGAGCTCAAAATAATAGGGGTGAATAATAATGACAACAAATGTCTTTGCCACATTCATAGTCAGCAGAATGAAGAACAAGCAAAAACAAAGGACAAGAGGTGCTGGACTCCTTTCAAAGTGCTGCTCCATGTTTGTGCCGAGACGGGAAAGAATAGACTTTGATGAGGCTGACGATAACTTCGTAGATATAAAGACTTCTTCTTTGCTGAGTCCAGAGAACCCAAGGATGGCTTTCTGAACAAGGAGTATATCACAACTTCAGAAGGATTTGGAGAGGTGAATTTGTAATGATCTCATATGAAGGATTTCTGCATCTTGTCCTATCGGTAGAACACTGACCTGCATAATTTATGATATACTTTCTCCAACTGTCTCTCCTGTTTTTGTGAGAACATGGAGGCTTTAATCACTGCCATCTTATTTTTGTTGTCTTGTTTGGATCGTGTTATAGTAATAAAAGCTGATTCTGTTTTTCTTCATCTTCTCTCTTCCTACAATTTCACAAAGCTCATCCAACTTGAATATCTCATGAATATGTAGAAAAATGTAGTTAACTGCATTTGCATCAAATAAGTACAATAAGGCTGAGTGGGAGCAGCAATGGAGGTTAAAAGTAACCCCAATTCATGTGCTAGGAACAGGATGAGAAGTGAGATCATTTGTAGCCAACTGGCAGCTGGAATGGTAGTGAATTGATAAGGCCACAGTCACAGACCTTTAATTGATGGCTCTACCATCTGTAGAGAAATCATGTGTAAATCAGAATGAATGGTTTGGGCACAGAGCTCAGTGTGTCTGTGTGATCAAGTCACAGAAGAGATGGCAAAAAGAAAAAAAATCAATTCAATCCCCAGTTTATGTTGCTCAGTCTCCAACTGGCTGAGAATGTTTTCTCTGTGGTGGCTTAATTAATGCCTTATTTTTATGACTCTAGTAAAGAAGCTTCTACACCAATGCGGTAACAACAGAGCCACAAACCTCTACCTGGCAATTATCCTTTGCTGGCATGTTCAGGTCAAGCCTCTGAAGCAACCAAGAAAAGACCAATCATAAAAAATGATCTGTATGCAGTAGTGTGAACTTGCTTTCAACGGTGGCCACATTTCTTTAGCTCGAGTTCTATCAGGGAGCAGGGACAGTACTTACTGTGTGACATACCTGCAGTGATTCAGACTAAGGAGTATGAGCTGCTTGCGTTGGCCCTGTCCTTAAGGTCATCCACATGGATCTCTACCATGAGAAGACCAAGCAGCGTCAGAAGCTCAGAAAGTGTGTAGCACTTGGTAGTTAGAAGGAACGAAGAGGGAGGCATTTGGCTTCCCCTTGTAACCTGTGCAGCAAAAGGGATTGTTATACATCAAACAACAACAACAACAGCAACAAAAGCACCCTGATTCATCCGCGTGACACTGGGCTGAGAGATGTGGCCACAGAAATGAAAGCAAACATACTTGGCTTTGCAATCTAGCCAAGTCAGGACGGTGGCACTCAGAGGGTGGCTCCAAGGCAAGCAAAGGCTGCCCACTGATGTCTACAATCCATGTTTGTCTCTAGAGGGCAAAGGTGGCTTGCAAGGGCCAGTTTTACTTAGTTTTTTTATTTCTACCATATTATCTTTTTTTTTTCTCAAAACTTGTGGTTTTCTCTTTAGGAAAAATGGATAACTTATAAAGTAGAAGATAATGGATTCCATAAGCAATACCCCAGAAAAAAAAAAACACTTTTAGTATCTGGTGTATTTCATCAAAACCTTTTTGTCCAATATGTGGGCATTATACAATTTTGATCAATTACATGCAATTTTCTAAGCTATCTTGATTCATTAAAATTTTACACTGTCATTGAGAGTTCATTTTAATGTGAAATGTTCTCTAGAATAGAGGTCCTATGTAACTAAGTGCCTTGGAATAAAAATAATTGCAATGCAGAACCCCATTCTTCCAGTTTCCATGTCTATGAAAGGGCAAATGATGTCAATTTCATTTTCTACAGAATGGCTGTTATTGGCTACATCATATAGTTTGTGTAAGAATTAAGAGATCTACAACTCCCTCATATAGGTTCTATAGATGGCAGATGTGAAACAACAAAGGTTAGCTAGTACATCATCATTGACCAACAGTTGGAAATAGAGTCTATTTCTAACATTAGCATTATAATGTAGATTTACATACATTTAAAATTATTTTCTTAGGAGAAATTCCTAACAGTGAAACATAAGGCACAAACATCTTTTCCATCTAAACATTTTTATTCAAGATTTTCTGTTTTTAAACCTTCTTGGAATTTTTTTAAAGGACAGAGAGCTGTTCAGTTTGATAGTTTAGTCTCTTATCTACTCTCAAACTACAATTTTTTATTTATTTGTTCTTTACTTTTATAAACTACAGTTTCTCCTTCCTCCTTTCCTCCCAGTTCTTCCTCCCCAAACATCTCTCCCCAAGATCCACTTGTCTGTTTCCCTTCAGAAAAGAGCAGGCCTCCCATGGATATCAACTGAACATGGCATAAAAGTTACAATAAGACTAGGCACAAACCCTCACATCAAGGCTGGAAGAGACAACCCAGTAGGAGGAAAAGGGTCTCAAAAGCAGGCAAAAGAGTCAGAGACAGCCCCCACTCCCACTGTTAGAGTCCCACAAGGATACCAAGCTACACAGCCATAGCATATATGAAGAGGGCCTAGCTCAGACTCATACAGACTCAGTGATTTTCACTCCAGTCTCTGTGAGCCCCTATGCACCCAGGTTAGTTGATTCTGTGGGTTTTCTTGTGGTGTCCTCAACCCTTCCAGCTCCTACAATCCTTCCTCCCTGCTCTACTTCAGGATTCCCTGAGCTCCGCCTAATGTTCCAGTGTGGGTCTCTTCATCTGCTCCCATCAGTTGCTGGATGAAGACTCTTTGATGACGATTATGTTAGGTCTACAAGTATAGCAGAATATCATTAGGAATCATTTCATTGACTTTTTTGGTCAGTTATGTTAGGTTCTATCCTAGTTCTCTGGGCTATCCAGTCTCTGGTTCATGGCTCTCCAGGCAGTGTCAGGCATGTGCTCCCTCTCATGGCAGGGGTCTCAAGTTGTACCAGTCATTGGTTGGCCATCCCACAAGTTCTGTGACGCCTTTACCCCAGTACATCTTGCAGGCAGGACAAATGGTAGGTCAAAGGGTTTGTGGCTGGGTTGGTGTCCCAGGCCCACTGCTGGGAGCATAGGCAGAAACATTTTTAAGGCTTGGTTCAGATGTCTTTCTAGATTGTTGAGTCTTCCTGACACAGGCATGAATGGTTTGTAGCTGTGATCTTGTGGCTTCACACTTGAAAGCTAATGTTTTTTTTAATTTTAATTTTTATTATTTGAAATTATGTATATATGTTTATGTACATGAGTGTAGATGCCCCCAGAAACCAGAGGAGTCGGATCCCCATGGAGCTAGATTTACAGGTGCTCGTCAGCTGCCTCATGTAGGTGCTGCATATTGTACTCAGATTTTCTGGAAGAGCAGTATGTACTCTTAACCACTGAGCCATCTCTCCAGCCCCAGAGGACAATGTCTTAACTTCAGTAATTTTCTAATGCTATAATAAATATTGTCTTATTTAAATATGAATTTGGATGGTTATCAAGTAACTTTCAATATTTTTTATATGCTTGTCTACTTTTGTGAACTGTCTGTCCATCAGCCAACATGTGTCGTCACCAGCTGTTACTTCTGTGCTAGGACATTTTGGGAACACATACAGGTAAAGGTAAATATGACTCAAGATCTGTTAACACATCGTTTTATTGAGAGTTCTGCTCTTGTTAGAGACCAAGGTTACCTAGGTATAAAGTTAATTATTTAGAACAGTCTGCTTATTAGGCTTCCCTTGGCTAATCTGAAGGCCACTTTGACAAATTCTTCATTTAGGGCGCATTCTTCCCAGTTGGGGATGATCTGTTACACATCCTGGATAATTGAACCATCATGGTACGAATTTTTATGTTTTGTTTTCTTGAGACAGGATCTCTCTACATAGCCCTGGCTGTCCTGGAATTCACTCTGTAGACCAGACTGGCCTCAAACTCAGATCTGCCTGCCTCTGCCTCCCATGTGCTGGGATTAAAGGTGTGTACCACCACACCTGACTTTATGGTATGAATTTAAATTTCATATACATACAGGAAACCAAGATGAGTGGATGCAATTGCTACAAAAGGCATAAAGGAGAAATGAGTAGTGACGAACTAATAATATCCAGGTGTCTCCAAGGAATATAAACCAAGTTAAATCATTTTAGTAATTGTGAGGTGGTACATTTAACATAAACATGAACGTGTTCTTTGAATTCTTAGAGGGAAAAGCCTGCCCTGTATTTGGCAACTTACCTGTAGGCATCTTATGGTAGCTACCTTATCTGTCTCCACATCCACTATACAGTTGCATTCCAGATTAAAAATTATCTTTAATTTGGCAATTGGAAGTGGTAGTTTTGTCATCTGTGAAGTTCAGTGAGTTAGAAGAGTCCAATGGGAGGCATAGTTGAAAAGTCTCTTTTTATGTCTAGTGGTATCTGTAGGATGATGCACTATCTTACAGTAGTTTCACTGAGTTGTTAAACACAAGGGTGTTTATATCTTCTCCTTGTGCATGATGGCTCCAAACCAAACTTCTCTTTATGGCCCTTTTGCTTTGGGGGTATTTTGCCTTCATAGGATATATCCAAAGAAGAGGTGGTGAGTGGAAGTTGGGATTAAGAAGACAGACAAGGGCCCTCCAGATGGTCCAGCGGGTAAACTCTGGTGTTTATTTCCAAGCCTGCCAAGCTCAATTTGCTCCCTGGGTGTAAGGAGAGGACTGACTCCTGTAAGTCTTCCTTTGTCCTGCACTCCACTCCACCCTCACAGAATAAGTAAATGCAAAGATAAATAAATAAGTAAATGAGATAGGGCAGACAAGCCAGGTAGGTGAAAAGGCAATTGGGCACTGAGAGAGAGAGGGAGAGGAAGCGAGGGAGGGTAGTGCAAACACAGCAGGAGAGCAATTGTCACTCTTTATAAGATGCCTTACAAGAGGGAACAGTGGCTAGCTCATAGTCATTCTGTCCTTTCATATGTATGCATCGTAGTGTCTAGATGTGAACCCAGAGTGTTGTGTGTTCTAAATATGTGCTGCCCACAGAGCTATTTTTCTAGCCATTTGATATGTTTTTGACATTCATGGTCAAAAACAGTTTTTCTAAACACACATCAGTACAGTGATGCTAGGGCTTCATGAAAGCTGGAAGCCAAAATATGCTGGTAAGAAAATATACCTTGATGAGAAAAAGCTAAGTTTCTTACTTTAACCTTATCTTAAAGAGGGGAAGGAAAGATGGAGATGAAGTTTTATTGAGAAGTACAAATTTGTTGAAGGTGGTCTTTAGATCCAGGAGAGTTCATTAAGATAGGCTAAGAATCACTCCAGCAGTCTGGGGTAGGTGGAAAAAGCAACAAGAAGATTTGGGGATGAGAGAGATTTGCACTAGAGTGGGCTTTTCTTCTCTAGTCCATAATCCAATCATTTGTTTGGCAATGATGGAGCTGGAAAAGAAGACAATGGACTAGTTAGGTGTCATTGAGAAGGTTTGCTTTGTACTGTCTGTGGCCAGTCTGAGCATGAGGTAGATAGTTTTGGTCCATTTTACAGAGGAGAACATTGAGGCATAGGAAGGCTTCGTGGCTTTCCCAGGATGACCCTGTGACTAGGTCTGGAGAACTAGTACTCAGTTCTTTTTCATCTCGCCCACTGAGAGCTTTCTGTTCTGTGATCTTGCTCTCTACCTCAGCTTCATGTTGGCATGGATGATGGGCTGCTGGAGTAAGAGGAAGTTTACAAAAACATCTGAAGCTTAACTGTTTGCCAAGGATGTGTGCGGAGTGGATCTAAGTGCCTCCCACATTGCCTCAAGAATGACTCGAGGAGGAAGAAAAGAAATCATGGCCTTCCTGCAAGTTTGAAATGACAAATGAGTTATTTCTTCAAATTTAATTCCATGTATGTATGTATGTATGTAAGTATGCATGTATGTATGTATGTGTTTATATTGGAGTGGGGGTGGCTTGTGCCACAGTCTGCATGTGGAGTTCAGAGGAAAATTGGCTTGGGTCCTCTCCTTGGACCATGTGGCTGTGCTTTTTCCCACTCAGCCATTTCATCAGATTCAATTAATCATGCTTATGACACCTGTTTCTTATTTTTATTTATTTTTTTCGAGACAGGGTTTCTCTGTGTAGTTTTGGTGTCTGTCCTGGATCTCACTCTGTAGACCAGGCTGGCCTCAAACTCACAGAGATCTGCCTGCCTCTGCCTCCTGAGTGCTGGGATTAAAGGTGTGCACCAGCACCGCCCTGTGTAACTTGTTTTTTATTTTTTTATTTTTTTATTTTTTTATTTTTTTAAAGATTTATTTATTTATTATGTATACAGTATTCTGCCGCATGTATCCCTACAGGCCAGAAGAGGGCACCAGATCTCATTATAGATGGTTGTGAGCCTCCATGTGGTTGCTGGGAATTGAACTCAGGACCTTTGGAAGAGCAAGCAGTGCTCTTAACCTCTGAGCCATCTCTCCAGCCCAACTTGTTTTTTATTAATGGTATGTGGCAGACACAAATATTTCATTTTCCCTACATTTTTCATAAGGATATCTTAAGTGGGAGTGAGAGCCAAGGGTGAAGGAACAGCCAGTAGGAAAAACTGAGGAAATGGCTCTCCTTCCTTCCTCCTGTCTCCTCTCCCTCCATTCTTCTTCTCTTTGTCTCTTGTGCAGTGAACAACTGGATTTTCTTAGTTCATTTTCACCCACGTGGCTTGTCTGCCCCATTTTCTTATTTATTTCTTACATCATTTGTTGTGTGGGGGCAGGATGGGGTGCAGGTGAAATACACGTGCAGGGTAAATGAAGACTGGCTGGAGTTTGTTGTCTCCTTCTGCCCAGGGGCCAAACTCACGGCAAGTGCCTGCCCTTTACCTGCTGGGCCAACCTGAGGGCCCTTGTCTGCCTTCTCAGTGCCCACATCCACATCACTACCACCTCTTATGTGCTGCTTTGGTAGGTATAACCCATGAAGGTAAACTATCCCCAAAGCAAAAAGGCCATTACAAAAGCTTGACTTCAAGGCAACATCAAAAATCAGTGAGCATTCTAGTCTTAGTGGAGCAAATGGGATACAGATTATATTTTGTGTAAGTCTACTAGAACATCAGTTCCAGATGTGCAGAGGGAGAGTTGCTTTAAAGCAGATTTTCTGAGTTAAGTACACACAATAGGGATTCAAAGAACCCTTGTTGAAAGATAAGATTAAGAAACAGGTGACACAGGTAAGCATTTCAACCTTGAGTTCAACCTCAGGAACCACTTTTATTGTTCTAACCTTGATACTGCACATGTCAGCAATGTATGAATCATGTCACAGGCAGAGAAACAGTAAGGCATATGGGAACACCTTTGGCTTGCTGCTTCTGCCAAGAGTGCTAGGTCCTTATCCAGGTGTAAATAGAACTAGGTAAGGGAAACTGAGGCCTGGGGTCCAGGAAGCCCCCAATGAGCACTGGAGTGAATTCTTAGAACAGAATGGAGGCCAAGATGGGACCCTTAAGGAAAGCAGAACTAGTTGGACTGGAGCCTGAATGGATTTTTGGTAGCTTATCCAGTTCAAAGGTTGTGTATGACAATATGCACTATTGTTGATCATAAAGTAACTTAAAACTAACCCTTGAAATGCCAGATTGGCTTCTCCAGTACCCAGGCTCAGTTGTCAGCACAATGAGGCCATAAATTCTTGTTTCAAAAAATTCATTCAAAAGTACGCGTGGAAATATTATAAATTCCATTAAAATGAATGACACGTCTAGGGATATATAGTATATCATGGGGCCGGAGAGATGCCTCAGCAGTTAAGAGCAAAGGCTGTTCTTCAGCAAAGGACCTAGGTTCAATTCTCAGCACCCATATGACAACTCACAACTGTCTGTAACTCCAGTTCCAGAGGATCTGACACCCTCACACAGACATGCATACAGGCAAAACACCAATGTGCATAAAATAAAAATAAATAAATCCTTTTAAAAATACAACAGCAGCTATTGTTCCTATGGCTACAAATACCCAAATATCCAGTAGCGATGGACCCGGTGATTTCTTCAATCTTCTCACCTATCTCCCAGACAGGACCTTACACAGAACATCTACAGAATACAGACATTTATTGAGGAGGTGATATGTGTCAGGTAATGGACCTAAGCATTCCATGGCTTTGCAGAGATGATTGACGTCCCTCACGTGATCAACACCACCAACGGTCAGTTGGGTCACAAGGTGGATTTTTCAGGGGAGTTCTCAAAGTGTTGGGTCCCTTAACAGTCAGTTTACTGTGGTTTTGAGAACTGTGGGTTCATGCAAGGAGGGCAGTTTAAACCGGTTGTGAGAGTCTTAGGTCCGTGGAAGTGGATCTAGCTACATTCTAAATCCTGACTTCTGGAGTCGTTAACATACGTCACAGCAGCTTCATAAGTCCGTTTAGTCAGACTCTGCCAAGCCTGATTGTGGTCTTGAGGCAGCGTACTGGGATACAGTGCCTGGACCCTTTGGGTTCAATTCCCCTTTCCCCTTTCCTTTTTTCATGAGCCCCGCTCTCTCCTGATCTTTTCTTTCCCTCACACATTTCACTACTCTGGCCTCCAGTATTTAGTTCTCTGAGCCACGTGAGAGGGATGGGAGGAAACTCAGGAGAAAAAGCCGTGCTTTTAGTCCTTACAAATTTTGTCTCATTTCACCTTTTTTTTTATTTTGTTTTGTTTTTGGTTTTGGTTTTTTTTTTTTTTTTTTTTTTTTTTTGGTTTTACAAGACAGGGTTTCTCTGTGTAGCCCTGGCTGTCCTGGAACTCACTCTGTAGATCAGGTTGGCCTCGAACTCATAGAGGTCCTCCTGCCTCTGCCTCCCTAGTGCTCAGATTAGAGTCACGTCCCACCACTGCCCATGCACGATATTGGCACTTTTAAAACAAGTTTCGTGGATGGAGAGATTGTGAGCTACAGCTAAGATTGATTTAAAAAAAAACCTAACCAGTGGTTTGGAGAGGCCATGAATATCCAATGAATGAGCGGGAAGTCAGAATGGAGACCTAGAAACTGTGAAGGTGAAGCATGAAGTGAGGAAGGATGGGGACTGGAGATATTGTGTGTCTTGAACCTGTAAGATCAGCACATTTAAGCCTCTTTCTTCTATTTTAGATAAACAGTTCATTGCTAACTGTTTGTACCCTAGTGTCCTTTAGCAAGAAGTACAGTGTTCTGAGTCTTAGGTCTGTGGAAATGGGTTTAGCTAGGTTATCAGTCTGGACTTCACGAGTATGCTTTAGCCTGGGTCATAGTCTTTTTTATGCCTTTTGAGAAGCCGCAAAGCCCCCTGGGAATGTAGCCTAGGGGCAGAGTTCTGGGTTTCCATGTAGGAGACCTTAGGTTCGATTCCCGATGTTCGATTCCCTTCACCGCTCGATTTCCCTGCTTTTCTTAAGTTGTTTTTGAGTTTTTTTGTTCCCAAACCCAATGAATCTTATGTATCATTAGGTAATGAACCAAAATATGTCCCTCATCCCATATATATGCAAATATGTCAACCAAAAGTAAAATTAATAAAGGATACGTAAGATTACAGCAGCTAGGGCTGGAGAGATGACTCGGTGGTTCAGAGCACAGGCTGCTCTTCCCAGAGGACCTCAATTCTCAGCACCCACATGACAACTCACAATTGTCTGTAACTCCAGTTCCTGAGGACCCGACACCCTCACACAGACATGCATACAGAAAAAAATATCAATGCACAGAAAATAAAAATAAATAAATCATTAAAAAAAATTACAGCAGCTATTGTTCCTATGGCTACAAATATCCAGTAGTGATGGACCGGGTGATTTCTTCAATCTTCTCACCTATCTCCCACACAGGACCTTACACAGAACATCTACAGAATACAGACATTTATTTAGAAGGTGATATGTGTCAGGTACTGGACCTAAGCATTTCACGGCTTTGCAGAGATGATTGACGTTCCTCACGTGATCAACACCCCCAACGGTCAGTTGGGTCACAAGGTGGATTTTTAGCGGAGTTCTCAAAGTGTTGGGTCCCTTAAAAGTCAGTTTACTGTGGTTTTGAGAACTGTGGGTTCACGCAAGGAGGGCGGTTTAAACCGGTTGGGAGTCTTGGGTCCGTGGAAGTGGATCTAGCTACATTGTAAGTCCTGACTTCCGGAGTCGTTAGCATACGTCACAGCAGCTTCATAAGCCCGTTTAGTCGGGTTCTGCTGCGCGTAAGTGCGCGGCTGCAAGGCAGAGTACTAGTCTACTGTGCCTGAGGCCATGAGTTCACCTCCCACCTCCCCCTTCCCTTTTCCATGATCCCCGCTCTCTCCTGATCTTTTCTTTCCCTCATATATTTCACTCCTCTGACCTCAGTATTTGGTTCTCTGAGCCACGTGAGAGGGATGGGAGGAAACTCAGGAGAAATTGTGTATTTTTTTTGGTTTTTCAAGACAGGGTTTCTCTGTGTAGCCCTGGCTGTCTTGGAACTCACTCTGTAGATCAGGCTGGCCTCAAACTCATAGAGATCCTCCTGCCTCTGCCTCCCGAGTGATCAGATTAAGTCACGCCCCACCACTGCCCATGCACGATATTGGCACTTTTAAAACAAGTTTCGTAGATGGAGAGATTATGAGTTACAGCCAAGATTGATTAAAAAAAAACCTAACCAGCGGTTTGGAGAGGCCATGAGTATCCAATGAATGAGCGGGAAGTCAGAATGGAGACCTAGAAACTGTGAAGGTGAGGCATGAAGTGAGGAAGGATGGGGACTGGAGATATTGTGTGTCTTGAACCTGTAAGATCAGCACATTTAAGCCTCTTTCTTCTATTTTAGATAAACAGTTCATTGCTAACTGTTTGTACCCTAGTGTCCTTTAGCAAGAAGTACAGTGTTCTGAGTCTTAGGTCTGTGGAAATGGGTTTAGCTAGGTTATCAGCCTGGACTCCACTAGTACGCTTTAGCCTGGGTCATAGTCTTTTTTATGCCTTTTGAGAAGCCGCAAAGCCCCCTGGGAATGTAGCCTAGGGGCAGAGTTCTGGGTTTCCATGTAGGAGACCTTAGATTCGATTCCCCGTGTTCAATTCCCTTTATCGCCTGATTTCCCTGCTTTTCTTAAGTTGTGTTTGAGCTTTTTTGTTCCCAAACCCAATGAATCTTATGTATCATTAGCCAATGAACCACAATGTGTCCCTCATCCCATATAAATGCAAATATGTCAACTAAAAGTAAAATTAATAAAAGATGCGTAAGATTACAGCAGCTAGGGCTGGAGAGATGATTCAGTGGTTAAGAGCACAGGCTGCTCTTCCCAGAGGACCTCAATTCTCAGCACCCACAGGACAACTCACAACTGTCTGTAACTTTAGTTCTGGAGAATCTCACATCCTCACACAGACATGCATGCAGGCAAAAATACCAATGCACATAAACTAGAAATAAATAAATCATATTTAAAAAATTACAGCAGCTATTGTTCCTATGGCTACAAATACCCAAATATCCAGTAGCGATGGACCCGGTGATTTCTTCAATCTTCTCACCTATCTCCCACACAGGACCTTACACAGAACATCTACAGAATACAGACATTTATTGAGGAGGTGATGTGTGTCAGGTACTGGACCTAAGCATTCCATGGCTTTGCAGAGATGATTGACGTTCCTCATGTGATCAACACCACCAACGGTCAGTTGGGTCACAAGAAGGATTTTTTTAGGGGAGTTCTCAAAGTGTTGGGTCCCTTAACAGTCAGTTTACTGTGGTTTTGAGAACTGTGGGTTCACGCAAGGAGGGTGGTTTAAACCGGTTGGGAGTCTTGGGTCCATGGAAGTGGATCTAGCTACATTGTAAGTCCTGACTTCCGGAGTCGTTAACATACGTCACAGCAGCTTCATAAGCCCGTTTAGTCAGATTCTGCCAAGCCTGATTGTGGTCTTGAGGCAACGTACTGGGATACAGTGCCTGGACCCTTTGGGTTCAATTCCCCCTTCCCCTTTCCTTTTTTCATGAGCCCTGCTCTGCTCTCTCCTGAGCTTTTCTTTCCCTCACACATTTCACTCCTCTGGTCTGCGGTATTTGGTTCTCTGAGCCACGTGAGAGGGATGGGAGGAAACTCAGGAGAAAAAGCCATAATTTCAGACCTCACACGTTTGATCTCATGTCAACTTTTTCCTGTTTTGTTTTGGTGTTTTGTTGGTTTTTCAAGACAGGGTTTCTTTGTGTAGCCCTGGCTGTCCTGGAACTTGGCTTTGTAGATCAGGCTGGCCTCACACTCATAGAGATCCTCCTGCCTCTGCCTCCCTAGTGCTCAGATCAGAATCGCGCCCCACCACTGCCCATGCATGATACTGGCACTTTTTTTGTTTTTTCGAGACAGGGTTTCTCTGTGTAGCTTTGCGCCTTTCCTGGAACTCACTTTGTAGCCCAGGCTGGCCTCAAACTCACAGAGATCCACCTGGCTCTGCCTCTCGAGTGCTGGGATTAAAGGCGTGCGCCACCACCGCCCGGCTCCTCTACTTTTCTTAAGTTGTTTTTGAGCTTTTTTGTTCCCAGACCCAAAGAATCTTATGTATCATTAGCCAATGAACCAAAATATGTCCCTCATCCCATATAAATGCAAATACGTCAACCAAAAGTAAAATTAATAAAGGATGCGTAAGATTACAGCAGCTCAGGCTGGAGAGATGACTCGGTGGTTAAGAGCACAGGCTGCTCTTCCCAGAGGACCTCAATTCTCAGCACCCACAGGACAACTCACAACTGTCTGTAACTCTAGTTCCAGAGGATCCCACACCCTCACACAGACATGCAGGCAGGCAAAAATACCAATGCACATAAAATAGAAATAAATAAACCATTTTAAAAATATTACAGCAGCTATTGTTCCTATGGCTACAAATACCCAAATATCCAGTAGTGATGGACCCGGTGATTTCTTCAATCTTCTCACCTGTCTCCCACACAGGACCTTACACAGAACATCTACAGAATACAGACATTTATTGAGGAGGTGATATGTGTCAGGTACTGGACCTAAGCATTCCATGGCTTTGCAGAGATGATTGACGTTCCTCATGTGATCAACACCCCCAACGGTCAGTTGGGTCACAAGGTGGATTTTTAGCAGAGGTCTCAAAGTGTTGGGTCCCTTAAAAGTCAGTTTACTGTGGTTTTGAGAACTGTGGGTTCACGCAAGGGGGCGGTTTAAACCGGTTGTGAGAATCTTGGGTCCGTGAAAGTGGATGTAGCTACATTGTAAGTCCTGACTTCCGGAGTCATTAACATACGTCACAGCAGCTTCATAAGCCCGTTTAGGGAGATTCTGCTCGGTCTGATTGTGGTCTTGAGGCAGCGTATTGGAATACGGTGGCTGGGCCTTCAGGTTCAATTCCCCCTTCCCCTTCCCTTTTTCATGATCCCCGCTCTCTCCTGATCTTTTCTTTCCCTCATACATTTCACTCCTCTGTCCTCCAGTATTTGGTTCTCTGAGCCACGTGAGAGGGATGGGAGGAAACTCAGGAGAAATTGGTTCTTTTTGGTTTTTCAAGACAGGGTTTCTCTGTGTAGCCATGGCTATCCTGGAACTTGCTTTGTAGAGCAGGCTGGTCTCAAACTCATAGAGATCCTCCTGCCTCTGCCTCCCTAGTGCTCAGATTAGAGTCATGCCCCACCACTGCCCATGCACGATATTGGCACTTTCAAAACAAGTTTCGTAGATGGAGAGATTATGAGCTACAGCCAAGATTGATTAAAAAAAAACTTAACCAGTGGTTTGGAGAGGCCAGGAATATCCAATGAATGAGCGGGAAGTCAGAATGGAGACCTAGAAACTGTGAAGGTGAGGCATGAAGTGAGGAAGGATGGGGGCTGGAGATACTGTGTGTCTTGAACCTGTAAGATCAGCACATTTAAGCCTCTTTCTTCCATTTTAGATAAACAGTTCATTGCTAATTATTTGTACCCTAGTGTCCTTTAGCTAGAAGTACAGTGTTCTGAGTCTTAGGTCTGTGGAAATGTGTTTAGCTAGGTTATCAATCTTGACTTCTCTAGTACGCTTTAGCATGGATTATAGAGTCTTTTTTATGCCATTTGAGAAGCCACGATGCCCCCTGGGAATGTAGCCTAGGGGCAGAGTTCTGGCTTCCGGTGTAGAAAGCCTTAGGTTCGATTCCCGGTATTCGATTCCCTTTATTGCCCGATTTCCCTGTTTTTCTTTACTGCCTGATTTCCCTGCTTTTCTTAAATTTTTTTTGAGCTTTTTTGTTTCCAAACCCAATGAATCTCATGTATCATTAGCCAATGAACCAAAATAGGTCCCTCATTCCATATATATGCAAATATGTCAACCAAAACTAAAATTAATAAAGTATGTGTGAGATTACAGCAGCTAGGGCCGGAGAGATGACTCAGTGGTTAAGAGCACGGGCTGCTCTTCCCAGAGGACCTCAATTCTCAGCACCCACAGGACAACTCACAGCTGTCTGTAACTCCAGTTCCAGAGGATCTGACACCCCACACAGACACCCATGCACGCAAAAATACCAATGCACAGAAAATAAATAAGTAAATAATTAAAAGATAATATATCACATTTTTGTACATTTATCTCATGTTTCTCCATGTATACGCTGTACTAACAACAATTTTATTTAATGGTGGCTGCGTGGAAGAACAATTTTCCAGTTGATTGTACTTTTGTTTATCTTTATAATAAGTACATCTTAAATCTAATTATTAATTTAAGGGCACATCACTCAGAATAATAGTAAGTCAAAGTATGTGTTTAGTTTAGTTAATTTTAATAGTTATGGGGCACCAGATATAAAATGCAAATATATACGAAATGCAAATACATGAACAAACTGATAAAATTGCTAATTGCTCTGCTTTTTATGACAAGCTTCTGTGTGGCAAGTGGACATAAGAAAATATTGCTACTAGTTATAAAATTTCTTTGTTCCAGGCTTCATGCATACAGACTAGGATATAAACTGTCACATATTCTCAGAAAAAGATGGATTCTTGGAGACAAGGATGGCAACAAACAATTTTATTAATATATTTCTCTGACATGGTATTTATATATAATTAAATAGGAAAGTGTTCTAGCTTTCTTTGAAAAAAAAATTAAAAATGCAGTCCCAGGATTGACAGAATAATGAGTGGCCAAACAGAAAAGCATGATTTCTTTCCTTTCTTCTCTCTCTCTCTCTTTTTTTACTTTTTTTTTAAGACAGGGTTTCTCTGTGTAGCCCTGGCTATCCTGAATCTCGCTTTGTAGACTAGGCTGGCCTCTCGAGTGCTGGGATTAAAGGCATGGGCCACCACTGCCCAGCCTTGCATGATTTAAACCACTGTATGGTAGTCAGGATGACTTTGTAAGCAACAAAAATGAATGAAGTCCAAATAATTCTATTCTTTAGGATTTTCCTGACTACTTGAAGAAAATGCACATAAATACTAAACATATATAAATTAGATCTATGTCATCTCAGGTTTGGGGGAGCAGTTATTTTATTTTCATCTTTAATTTTATTTTATGTGAGTGGTTATTTTGTCTGTATCTATGTCTGTGCACCATGTGTGTGCTTGGTGCCCATAGATGCCAGAAGAGGGTGTTGGAGCTTCTGTAAGTGGAGATACAGATGGTTGTGAGCCATCATGCTGAGAACTGAACCTGGGTCCTCTGGAAGAGCAACCAGTGCCCTTAATCATTGAGCCATCTCTCCAATGCCCTTGGCTCTAAGAACTCAAGTTGGCTGCCTTCTTTTCTAACTTCCATCAGCTATTTAGATAGAGATCTCCAAAACACATGAATTAAATTTAGAAATGAAGTAATGCCTGAAGAAATGGTTAGACTGGGTATTGGGTAATATGTTAGACAACAGTGTCCTAGATTAGAATTAGGAAGCAGAAAAAGGCAACAGTATGAAACCTAATAGAGATAAATGGAAATTTCATGTTAAGGGTTAATAATTTAATTATGTAAATATAAAATGGAGGAGATCTGAGAAGTTCTTAGGAATCTGACCTGGGGGATTTAATTGGTCTCAAGTGTAACACAAAGCAGCAAGTCTACAAAGTGTCCAAATACTATGATCGCTTTTGCAGTATAAATTAGTGAAGGCATAATAGCCTGTTTTCTCTTGTAGTCTGCAGAAAGGGAGGCATATTGCTTTGGAGTCACCAGATTCTGGCATATGATCATGCTATGTTTTCAAGTGGGTACAACACTCCCTGTGTGTTAATGGGTCAGTCAATGTTTAGATGGGGCTGTCTTTGAAATACTGTTGAGGCAGAAGGAATGAGGACCTATTCTCTCACAGGACCCATCTTATTCTCCTTTTTCTGCCGTCAAGGCCTACTAGTACTCTCTTGCAGCATCTTCAACCAACTAATTTATACTATTCCTTTACATGGGGCCAGAGCACATTAAGATCTCAAATTTGGAGATAGGTGAAGTACATCCAGGTCTCACAGCCTATGTTAGGCTCAAGGTACTTAGACTAAGTAATTGAGAGAAAAAAAAAGATAGCATTTTTACATTGCTCAGTTTGAGCATCAGAAAGTTCTAAGGATCCGTTTCAGTTTTCCTTTCCCCTTTCTATTTTGTGTGCTTATATTGCTTTTATGATGCTTCCCAGTGGTGATGGCACTATTAAAGTAGAAAGTACTGTTCTCTGATTCATAGACTAGAACACTAATCGAGAGTAGAGTACCCCAATAGTCTACCGTCTCAAACAGCTGCCTTGAAAGGACAGAATGAATTAACATCTTTTTCTACTCCAGACACATATTTTTTTTTTTACTTTATTTCTTGTCTCTGTTTGGATGACCCATGGGTACCTCAAAGAAGACATCATTACTTGCTGCCTGATTCTTTGACCTTCCATATTTAGTTGGTCACACTCTCCTCTCCCCACAACATCTTTTTGAAGTATCAACCTTGATTCTCATCCAAATTTTCCATTAGCATATGTCACCTGTATTCTTTTCCTGCCACAATGCTTAGCATACAGTTTTGGCTTCTGGAAAATACAGCTGTTACATTTAACTTCCAATGTTTAACTGAACATGATGATTGAGAAACACTAAATTCAATTTTGGTTGTTTCAGAGATCAAACTGGCAAATTTTCATTAATAAAATATAGAATTTTGAATACATTAGCTCCAACCATGGAGCAAACCATTTAATGAATCTTTGAGCTCTTCATCATTGGAACTATTCAAAGGGACTGACTAGGATTCAGGGTGCTGTTAAAGGATGCTGACTTCACTAAAATGTCAGACAAGGTGATTTCCACAGCTCATTTCTATAATAAGAACTGATGACTTATGTACTCATTTTAAAGGATTGTGTACATCAAAGTTACCAGTAACACTAGTTCAGGCTGGTAGAATTAGAGATAAATGTAATTTTCCTCCTATGACTTTTCCATTTAAAAAAGTTTTGATATAAAATTGTATTGATCTAAAATAAGAAAATTTCATTGTCAAAGTAAACACAATGACAGGTTTTTGAAGACCTTCTTAACGGCCTTTGAACATATGTATACTCCTTTTTATTACATCTCAAAGGAACATCTTTGTTATTACATATATATCAACTGTTACTTTGCTCAAGACTCAGTGATATCTCACAGTGGCTGAAAACAGCTAGATGTTTATGTTTCTTTAATATAAAAGAATGTTGGATGCAGACAACCAGAGGTAGTACAGTAAATTTTCAATATCAGGTACCAATGCTCATTTACACTGTTCATTTGTGTGTGGTCTTAATTCCAAAGGTTACTTGGTGATTCCAAGTAGTCACCGAATATCAGTATTATGTATGTACTTTGTAATTACAGGAAAGAGGAGGGAAGAGAATATGGACCTGTCACTTTCATTTAACCAATACCCACCCCCCCCCCGCAAAAAAGCACCAGACAATACTTCTATATACACATTTTACTGGCAAGCACTGAGACATGAAGTCATACCAAGTTTCAAGAAATTCTAGGAGTTGAGAGTCAGAGTTTTGTTTCTAAAGAGGAGAAAATGGAAATTGGAAACTAATACTGGTCTCCATTATACTTATCGACTAAAGGTAAGTGAAATACAGAATAATTAAGGAAAATTATGTGCTACAGCTCCTTTGCTAATAGTTTTTGGAACTCTGCATTGGGCTACATTTATTTAGGTCACTCAGCAGTTATTTCCTATAAACCTGCTATTTGCCTTAATTTTTCTTTCATAAAATGGCTCTGTATCTTCTATGTGGGGTTGAAATGAGTATCAAGAAAATGCATGCCAAACACTTGGAATAGCATTGTATATATATCCAGTGCTCAATACATATTGCTTTGATTAATGTGGTAAATAAAGTTGAGATTGAAGATACAATTTCTGCCTTAAGTTCCTTCTCTTCTGGCGGAGAAGGCAAGAGAGACAGATATGAAGTAAGTTCAGAAGAATGTATTAAAAGCCAGATGTCACACAGCACAGTATATTTTCTAAAAACTTAAAGAATGAAAAATTCCTCATGTATTGTGTGTGTGTGTGTGTGTGTGTGTGTGTGTGTGTGTGAGAGAGAGAGAGAGAGAGAGAGAGAGAGAGAGAGAGAGAGAGAGAGAGAGAGAGAATGTCCTGAATACCTAAGAAGTTTAGGTTTCATGATGACATCTTCATTTCTTTTTTGAGTAGCTACATAATTTGATTATGCCTCCAATGGAGGTTGGTCACTGGCCTGTGGCATCTCATCAGCCCAGTCTGGTGAAAGTCTTTCTGTTTCTTGAAAGTTCTAAGAGAAAGGTCACAGACTCTCCAATAATCTTTGTGACAATTTATGAAATTATCAGTATTTATTAGCTTCTTTTTCTCAGAGAAAAATCTCATGGATTAAATTATTTTTCTTAGTTTAAGAATATGGTACCTACTTAAAACTGCATCAATTGAATGAACAACAACACAGGTAAGGGTGAGAATGGATAACCTATTAAAAAAGATGGTCCCTGTTTTCTTTTTTTCTGAGAAGGGAAGCCTTTAGTAGAGTTACATTATATTTTATGCAGTACATTTGCTAAGAGAATTCAAAAGAGGAGATGGGGCCCATTGTCCTTCATTCCAGCAGTATTGGAAGGCCCAATTTCATCTTTTGAGGCTCTTAAGGAGCACACTACATAAAAAGGAATGGACTGCTTGCTATTCAACCATAGCTGGAATAGCAATACCAATCATTATACTGTTATCTATTTGAAAAATGTGGATTTTACTTGGAGATGGTATTTATTGAAGCCTGCAAGAAATCCGTTTTCTATCTACCTGGCAAGAGCAATTTGAAATGGAAAATTCAAGTTCAGAAATCCAGTTGAAATTTGACCTTCTCTATGTTGCCATGGATTTTGGTATGATGATATATGCAGGGATGGGGGTGGGGTTGTCCATTGGCTTCCAATCCTGTGCCGTATTTGTCTCCTGCTGCACAATAGGGCAATCTAAGAGAAACCTTCTCCAGCTTTATTAAAATGGGGAGGGTGTGAGATACTGGGGCTGATGCACTTAAAATGCGCTTTGAAGCATCATGGAAATTTTGCAAAAGACTTTTATGTAGCAACAATTCTATTGATAGAGTCAATGAGAGTTTTGTCTGTGCAAGAGCTGCAGGATGGGACCCCAAGTCACATGCTTTGAAAATTATTCTGTCTTTGTTGGTTATCACAAAGGATATTTTCCCATGAAAACAAGATCTTTTGTTTCATATGAATTCATTCTAATTGTGAAGCTGGCTGATAGGGTTACTGCATGTTCTTCTCTCATGCTGCCAGGTGGCCTGGGGGAGCTGGTGAAATGGGCTCAATCATCTCCTAAGGCTTTTCCTGGTCTTAATGTCACTCACTTCTCATCTAAACCCGTGATGTTCCTTGATGTTCATTTTCAAAGGTGATAACAGTGAGGTCACAGAAACTGATTTGTTCCTGTTAAGCTTTCAAAGGTAGCAGGCAAGATACCTCTGCCTTTCTGGTTTCTCCACCTTTTCACACACGTGTATCGCTAACAAAGAAAGCTACACACAAAATAAAGACAGGTAGTGAAAACCAAGACAACTTAGAACATCAGTTTTCTGAAGCACGGATTAAAAAGTTTATTATCTGAGCTGGGTTCTGTGCAAAAATTAAACAGAGAAAGTCTCCTCTCTTTGGGGACTCACACTGGAACCAGACACAGTGCTGTGTGCAAACATTCAATCATTATTGGCACCCATGTGTGAGAATGAACAGCAAATGATCTGTGCAGAAGATTCAAGATAGGTAAAGCCTAGGCACAACCCTTAAGAAACTCATGCAGAAAATGCTATGTAAGGATGTGTTAGCGCTCCAGCAAAAAACGATGAATTTAAAAGTACAGTAAGAACTGAGGTGAAATAGAAATTCAGCATGGAAACATGAAAGACCGCAGCAAAAGTCTGCAATATATTAAACTAGGATGGGAGATGCATTAAAAAGATCCCCGTGTGACCTGTTGTGGAAAGTTTTAAAAAGGTCTTTTTGCCACTGCATCTTTTGAGAGCTCAATGCTATCAACAGAAGAGAGAGTATGCAAGCTGTGCTAGGTTATCAGATGGGGGTTGGAATATGAACTTCTCTAAACAGCAACAGTCACCTCTGGACTGTGAACCTGTACACAGGTACATCCCCACACACAATCTCATGAGTGACAACGTTCGATACAACAGCTATAAGGAGCAAAGAGAGGGATGAGACAAGGCCTCATTCACTTATGCTGTATTGTTGAGCCTGATGATCTCTCTCTCTCTCTCTCTCTCTCTCTCTCTCTCTCTCTCTCTCTCTCTTTCTCTTTCTTTCTTTCTTTTTTTCTTTCTTTCTGTACTCTCACTATGTATGCTGTGTGGCCCACAGCCCATGTTGGCATCTAGTTTTTGACCCTGACATTTCAGCCTCATAAGGGTTGGAATTATAAATGTGAGCCATTCTGAAGTCATCTTTTGTACCTTTCATTTATTTGTTTCCCACTCAGTATGAGTTAAAATTTCATCCATCTTAGAGCCTAGAGTGGCCGTAGAGGTTTAGCCCAGCTCATCTTTGGTGGCTTCTGGAGGACAGGAGGGGCAAGATAATGGTTACAGGAAAAGGTGACTGGAGAATGCTACATAAGAACAATGCCTGGTGTCACTTTTGGATCTAGCAAACAGGAGTTTGTGCATGGTTGTATATGAGTTGTCCTCTTGGTAGGAGAAGGATATATTTCCCCTCTTTCTAGGGGGAGTAAAGGAAGAAATCTGCTTAACTAGAGTGAATGAGCAAAGAAAGTGTTCATGACCCAATCTGGAGATCAGGTGGTACATGGGGTTAAAGGCAAAAGGAATATTCGAGGATAGTCAAACCTGGTCTTGATTACAAGCAATTCTAGGACCTAGGTTCACCATTGTGAGAGAGACAGAGGTTGCTGCTCAGGGACCTGAGAGCATAATGCATGATCTTTCACTGGAAACAGAGATGTGAGATTGAATTCCCAACAATAGGAAAGAGACAGGCCGCAAAGGCAGTGATGATAGTGATGAAATGAGAAGAGATGGATTATATTCCAAACAGGCCTCCTGGTGAAGTCTGAATTGCAAAGACAGGAAACTATTGCTTTGTATTCATCAAGCTGCATCACTGTGAGGCGGCCAAGGTCATTGGATTGCATTAGCTGCTTATTGTACTGCTTAACCAGACTTCAGAAGGTCCTGGTTACACACTAACCTATAAACACACAAGAGCCAAATGCTGTGATCAGTGTGGTGAAGAGAAGGGTTTTTTTCCTGTGCTGCTGTAATGAAAAGTGTGTTAACAATCTCAAGTGACTGTCCCTTGCAGAAAGGGACTTGGAGCTAAAGGAGGATCTTGAAGCATTCTCCTTCTCTACTCAGACTCCCTTCACTCTAAACGTCTTTAAGAAAAGCAGCTCAGGGAAAGTCTGTCCTGAGTGTTCTTTGTTAACGCTGCAGGCAATAAGTGAGCTCAGGCTTCATAGACAGAGCCCTGGCTTGCTCAAGTGTCTGAGTGTTTCGCTTAGAAAGATCTCTTTGAAAATTTCCTCAAGTTAATCATGATATATTTTCTTCCTCTTACTGACTAAAGCTGTGCCTGACCCTTATTTTGTCACATGTCAGACAGCAGGAGCTAGCAGGCACATTTTCCTAATGTCACCTGTTTGGAGTAGTATCCTTGTAAGTGAATGACTGTAGATTTCATAAAAGGCAGACCTCCATCAATAGAAACAAGAGTGAGAATTTCAGTGGGCTAAATTGTTGGCTTTTAAAAAGTCTGTTTGAAACCCCCACAAAAATAAGGTCTGACCCTCAACTATATAGCTACCAAATAGAGAAAGGAAAGCAGATTCTTCAGAAATACAAATCTAATCGAGGCTAGTATAGACTAGGTCTGCAATGTTTGACTGTTGTACTATCATCAAAAGAATTTTTAGACATACATACCTTAAAATGTTTTTTATTAGTATATATTATACATATTAATATACTTCATTATAACATTTTCATATACCTGTGAAGTGTATTTTGATCACATGTGTTTCCCTGTTTTTATCTCTTATTCGTCTCCTCTCCTACTGGTTTTGCTATAATACTAGGAAAATAACACAATAGCACTAGCTTGTGCTTTGGGCAATGTACTAGAGCTGGCTTATGCTTGCTCTCAAGAGCCATTTGTTACAAATTTGAGAGTAGCTAGAATTGGCAATGGTGGGAATATTTACACTGCAAAAATTAACAAATGCTACAAATCAGGGCCTTTTTTTTCCTTCAGAGAGCTGGTGGTTAAACATTGCCAGCATACCACTGGCTGGAGTTCATTTGTAGAAACTACTGATCAAAAAGGCTACAGGAAAAAAACACTGGTGCCTCTTAGACATTCTAAGTGAGAGAGGCCAGGTCCCAAATAGTTCATGCTGTGTTATTCCATGAAGTTCTAGAACTGGGAAACTAATCTATGTTGAAAAAGAAAATCAGAATGAGGCTATGTCTAGGGGAAGAACTTAACTGTGAAGAAACATGGAGAATTTTCTGGAATGATGGAAATATTCTGTGTCTTAATATGACTATGTATTACATTCATCAAAAACTCACCCAACCAGGTATGTAAGCTCACTCAGTCCAGTTTAACAAATTTACCTCAGAAGTAAGAAAAAAACCCTGTCATCAAAGCATTGAACCCTCCATAGTAGGCTTGCTTTATATACTTGTGTTAGCAATTTTAGAATTATTTGTGCATTTTAAGTTTGATCAAATAAACAAAATATTAAGAATAATATGAGTCAGTTGAGTCAGTATTGAAGAAAAATGCCCATAAGTAAGCAGCACACTATTACAAATGTATAAAAATGACATTATAGCTAACAAGTCACTTAAAAATGGTTGGATTCAATAGGACAAAGGGATAAAGCATTACACAACAACCCTGTATTCTCGGTGATCTAAGTTAACAATTCTGATTCTGGTACTTGAGTGTACTGGAACTGGACAGAGAAACTTAATAAATTGGTGGTGGGTGGTGGAAGCCACTGTTGGAGTGGAAATCCACAGGGGGAAAAAGGAGAGAACCCTAGAATGATCCATGTCCTAATGGGTTCCAGTTGGAGATGCCGATATGAATCCATGTTTCCTGTAGTAAATAGCCAGAGGATCACAAATAGAATTATTTACAGACAGGAATATGCACTGCTTCGTGTGCATCAACGTTGTTTGCCCTATCAGCTCGGAGGGGCGTGAAGCAATGGTACCGAAGGAGCCGAAGCAGACCTAATGCCAACATCTTCCTTTCTCATTAGGAGTCTCCAAAAATCAGTCACAGGAAAAGAGAAAAACGATTCTCCTGGAGTGGGGTAGGAAATGTCCAAGTTGAGCTGGGGAAAACATCTTGTAGTGGGAAAAAAATAGAATGCAATGAAATGCTTAAAAAAAAAAAAAATCTATTGATGGGAGTACATCAAAAGGATACAAAGCAACTGAAAGAACTCCCAGTGGACAAAGCTGGGGAAGTTTGGACAACAAGGTAAATAATGTTGATTGGAGTCAAAAGTATAAAATAAATATCCATGAGCTTATGCTGATATAAAAAATTAAGTAAATAAATAAATGGAAGAGAAAAGACAAATCTCTTGTGTAAATTCCAAATAACTTACATGAGCACTTACATTCCCTTAAAGGAACAGCACAGAACTCCTTCTCCTCTAGATGTAGAGAGTGCAGTATGGAGAAGGCGTGGGCAAATTGATAGTGGAGATATCTAACACGATCTTAGCCAGGTGATCAAGGTCAACACCCACAGTGATCAATCATGTTAATAAGTTTCCTTGATGATATGATATGATGTGGTAACAATGAATTCATGTGTGTGGTTTATCCTCCTCAAACTCAGAACTGCATACAGTCTATGGATGAGAAATTATCAGGCAAATGCTGTATAGAGGGCCATTCTACTTGATACATAACCAGTGTTCTTCAAAACTGTTAAGGTCATGAGAGTCAATGCAAATATGAGAACTGACTCAGTTAAGAAGAACTTAAAGGTTCATGAGGGATATGAGCTGAAGAGATGGCTCAATGGTTAAGAGCATTTACTGAGCAATCATGAGGACCTGGGTTCAGATTCCAGCATCCACATAACAAGTGGGGCAGCTCACAAAAGCCTGTAATTCTAGTCAGAGGGTCTGATGCCCTCTTCTTCTCTCCAAGTGCACACAGGCTCATATACACGTACACACACACACACACACACACACACACACACACACACAAATAAAATAATAAAATAATGCATGACAATTGAATGCAACCTTGTAATCATAGTTGTGATTCTGAAACAATTAAAGGAAACTTGAATAAACCATGCCTCTAGTTAGGGCCCAAGAGGGGACACATGGATCTCCCTGGGAAAGGAAAATAGAAGAGGTCTCCCTGGGTGTACGGGGGACAGGTGGGGATGGGAACTTGAGGGATCTGGTTAGGGCGTGGGTGGAGGGGGAGAGAACTGAAAGAGATGATTGGAAAGGGGCTGCTTTTCAGGGTCAAATTAAATCTGATGCAAGAGAAACTCCCACAAACCTACAAGGATGACCCCAACTAAGACTCCTAGCAGTAGTGGATACATAGCCTGAACTGGCCATCTCCTGTGATCAGATTGGTGGCTACCCCAGTTGTCATCAGAGAGCCTTCATCCAGTAAATGATGGAAACAGATGCAGACCCACAGCCAAACATTAGGCTGTGCTCGGGGAATCCTGCTGAAGAGAGGGAGAAGGATTGTAGGAGCCAGAGGGGTCAAGGCCATCATGAGAAAACCCACAAAATCAACTAACCTGGCTGATAGGAACTCACAGAGTCTGAATCAACAAGGGAGCCTGCATAAGACTGACCTAAGCCCTTTACTTATATGTGACAGTTGTGTAGCTTGGTCTATTTGTGGGAACTCCTAACAATGGGAAAGGGGCTGTACCTAATGCTTTGGCTGGCTCTTGAAATCTATTCCTCATACTGGGTCGCTTTGTCCAGCCTTAATACACGGGGAGGTGCTTAGTCTTACTGCAACTTGATATGTCATGTTTTGTTGATACCCATGGGAGGCCCACCCCTTTCTGAACAGAAACAGAGGAGGAGTGGATGGAGGTGCAGAGGGGAGGTGAGAGAGGGAATGGAAAGTGAGGAGGGAGGGGAAACTGCAGTCAGGATATAAAATAAATAAGTTAATTAAATAAAAAGCATTTAAAAATACCTCAAGTTAACATTAATATATTAACATCATTTTATGAACTATAACCACAGAAATATACCACACTAATGGAAAACTGTAATAAAAGAAATTGGTCATGGGATACATGGGAACTCTATCATCTATAATTCAGTAGCTACTATTTTCTCTACATGTAAAGGAAAGATTATCTAAAAACTCAAAGCCCCCAGATCCAGATTACCAGAGGCCGACAGCTCTCAGAAGAGAAAGGGGAATTTAGCTGGGGTGTGGGTTTTGAATCATCAGAGAGCTGCATCTATGAATATGAGGACAGTGATGGTGTCTTTTGGGGATTTAGAGATACTTTCTGTCATGATGATCCTTTACTTTGAGAAGAATGCTTTCAATTGGCACACCACAGAACACACCTAATCTGATGTGGACAATTTGCTCTACACACATTGTTATTGGTGAGATTATTAAGGCCACTCTACGTAGTTAAAAGGAAGGTTTATTTTGTGGGGTAACTTACAAGTGAATGGATAGTTTACAGAGTCTGGGAAAGGCGTAGCACAGTCTGACGGTGTTCTCTGGAGAACTCTGCTAGGTCTACCTCCAGCGTCCAGGGTCCAGGAACAGAGAGCAGCGCATCCGGATCTCAGGTCTTCAGGGTCCTCTCTTGGCCCCGCCTTGTAGGCATTACAGTTACCAAAGCCTCAATGGAATGGCTACCCACTACACATTGTATGTGCCAACATAGAGTGGACTGTGATTAAAGCCTGCACAGAGTCCTCAGAAGGCCTAGAAACCCCACAGGACCACCAAGGCTAACTGAGGAAGAGCTTGTACTACCTGAACCAAGCTCTGAAAATGCAATGGCCTTTTATGTGTGTCTGGGCACAGCTTGTTCCTATGAAATGTAAGGATGCTATCCTCAAAGGACTATTTTCTTGAGCCTTCATACGGATGCAGTTTGGAAGAACTAAGTGAGTCTTCTCTGAGTATTTCATTGAATTTCCTTCTATAACATAATCTAACAATTTAAGCTTATAACCTGAAACAACAGAACTGACAATATGTCTCAGCTTTGTAGACCCTCCAGGCTACGGCTACTATTTGTCAGGTCTGAATGTCTAAACAAGATATGACAACAACATCTCAGGTACTAGGTAAATCATCAATAGAGACGCATCTACATT